>NC_133500.1:702471-751952 GCF_025370935.1 Choristoneura fumiferana
CGAGCAGCGGCTCACACTTTGCAGAGTTTCTACTGAAATCGAATTCAGGTCTAACCTCGTCAAACCGGTCAAGCGGTGGATAGCCGACTGCAAGTACTCTACCTTAAATGGTTTGAAAAAACTAAGGCCGAGAGTTTTCAAATTCATTCTAAGATTCGTGAGAAATATACCGGTAAGCTTCCTTCTTTGGCTTTCCTCGTCAGTTTCATCATCGAAAATAAGTTTGACATGAGTTCCGCTTAGCAACAAGTATTCTAAATGTGGGCAGTGCACGGCGAGGGCATTCGAGCCTTCCTCGTCTATACAATCTGAATAGACTCTCACAAAATATTTACCCATTATGCGGATCATTTTATTGATCTCCCCTTTACGCATGGCTAGCTTTATCGTTCGAAAGGAGAGACTTCTATCGGGAACTTTGCAGGGGCTATTGTTACAATATGCTATACGATAATTTTGGACAAATGGCAGGTATTGCTGCACAAATTCTCGCCAGTCGTGGCAGACTCGTTCCGATCGGACAAGGTCATTGATGTGAGAAAGGCGAAAATGAATTGTAAGCAGTGCAGCGTTAGCACCTCGGTTATAGTGGGTCCCGACTGGTGTACATCTTGCGGTTCCTGGGCCGC
This sequence comes from Choristoneura fumiferana, assembly GCF_025370935.1. Taxonomy (NCBI): domain Eukaryota; kingdom Metazoa; phylum Arthropoda; class Insecta; order Lepidoptera; family Tortricidae; genus Choristoneura; species Choristoneura fumiferana. The sequence continues at coordinate 703,101 of NC_133500.1, forward strand.
CTTCTCAATTTCGTTGATCTGCATTTCGTGTTCAAAATCCATTTTGTCATCGTGTTGCAGTTTCTGTGCTGACTCCAAAATTTCGTCTGGCTGTATTTTCGGTTCCAAGTCCTTATTGTCATCTTGATGAGTATCCATGTCACAAAATTAAAATGTTTAAGGTCGTTCGACGTTTAAACGTTACGGTTTGAAATTACTGTAATAAACAAACGTCATCACATCTTGTTAAACATCTACCCTCATCTGTCTCATTATAACTACCCACATTTTTTAAGCTAGCTCTTAAAAGGGCTACAACACTAGTAACACCCATAAAGGCTTACATGAAATTTAAATTTATAAAAATATGCCACGAGCACTACAATCATTGATAAATTTGAAATTGATTTATTCAGATTATTCAGACATAGGTACTGTTTGTATTTGTTTGTAGATTATAAAAATCACTTATTCAAAGATTGTAGAATTTATTAGACATGTAATTATTACAATATGCGGTTAGTTTCATACTCCTGTATTATTGACAATTTACGTGACATATCTGAGGGTAGTTATAATTAAAATACGAGGACACAGTGACAGCTTGTTTATTTCAGTCGGTGGGAACATCGTACATTTGACAAAGGTATATTTTACTAGCTTAAGTCATTTTGTACAATTAACACGTGTCCAAACAACTAAATTGTACACAAAATATAATACAAAATCAGCTCAAAAGATTTATCGCCCAGTCTATATGAAGTAATTGGTGATGATGAAAAAACAAGAAGTTTTAGAGACATGGAGTACCTAGAGAAATCTAACTCAACCAAGTCTTAGAGCTAAACACTTCGTGAACATGAACAGCTGTATGACTTTATTTGAATGTTTACAAGTAATGCATATAATTACGAATATTTTTAAAATGTGATCAAATATTGGATTCTCCACAAATATTTTAGATGAAAATATCAGAATAGCCTCAGTATTTGGACTCAAATATAAGCAAGCAATCCGTTATTGTTTGTCTGAGAGTAATTCTAAGTAAAACACTGCCATTCAATAATTTCAGCATTGGATGACTGAGGGTTTATGGTTTCCACATATAGCTACCCTTTAGGCCAATGACTGTCAAATTTGGAAAAATATATCAGGTTTTATCTAAATAAAAGCGCTTTAAATGTACTGATGAAATAAAAGACCTTTTACCGTATCAACTACTTGATTCAACAACCTGAATTTATCCTATAGTTTTGCAACTAGATATATTGAGACACTAATACCCCCAAGTCTGCTAGAGCCTACAACCGCTCCCCACTCCTTTGGATTCGCGCTGGTTTATTCGACATCTTCCTCCTGAAGCATGCTGCCACCGCTTGCCTTCATGGAGGCTCGGAGCCTCTCCGACACTTCTGGCAGTTTCTTGAGAAGCAAGTGGAAGATCGGGGCTGGCATTGTTTGTTGGAGTACCTGTTAATAAACAATGACCATGAGACATTATAACAAGTGCATTTTGATAGGAAATATAGGTCCAATGAAGTGTATATCTTTCATTATCCTCGATGTACCCTCGAGGATAATGAATGATTGATGAAGAGAATTTATGTTCCAAAAGTAGTACAGTACACTATCTTTAATATTTTATACCAGTAAACAAGTCCCAGTTTCACGTTTCAAAGACTTTGTCTAGTCGAGCTTACACTCCTTACGTTAGATAATATTTACACCCAGCCAAATTTGTTTATACTAACAAACAACTTTATTGTAAAGTTTGTAAGCAAATATGAGATTAAAAACCAAAATTCGGTGGAACAAATCAATCTATATTAATAATTTCGTCAAGGTGTACGGTAGACTCGAACGAAATGCACATCAAATTGAAGAGCGTAAAAAATTAGCCAATCCGAGTCGACAACTTGTAGCCGGAAAATTCGGATTATCGAGTATTTTCAATATAAACTTGAATAAATTACTAAGTATATAATGGCGTTGCGAAGTAAACATGTCAAAGTCATCACATCAAAGTGGCGTCACGTCATCACGTGTCACAGGTTTGCATTTCGTTCTCCATTGTGACCTCTTAAGGGCCCCACACACGGTACGATTCGTCGATTTTCATCAGATCGATCGTACAGACGAATCGTACCGTATATGGGGCCCTTTAGGTCTAATTTCTTTGATTATGAGACAAGAGACATCATAGTTGTTTGGGCAAATAAGATTTAGGAGAACTATCTACTGGTGAAATACCGATACGTAGGTTAGCTGTGAAAATACGTTTGTGATAATATTAAGGCTGGGAATATACTTCAGATTTTTCGATAAGTACGACAGTCTTTACAGTGGCAAAAAACATTTTTCAAACATATTATGGGTGTACATTTTACCCGAGCGAAGGCGGGTTTTCATCTAGTATTATAATAACGTGTGGCATTGGCGCTACTTTTACTTTACGGATGGTGGTACCGTGGTACAGTTGAGCAAATATGATAAGGCAAAGAGCACCATTCATTTAATTTTGATAAGTGTCTCCTATGATATCAAAATTCTTATAGGAATTGGAGCTCTTGCATTGCACGTTATTTCGTCATATGCATACCACATGCAAATACATATATTTCATCAAGAGCAATTTTAATACTTATTTTTATTAACTTTTAATAACTAGCTGTTGACCATGGCTTTGTCTGTGAATAATTAATTTATCACTATCCTTATAAAAAAAAAAATAGCAGACCCATTATGGCAGGGAACAGCTACAACAAGGGAAAACTACCTATTTATAAAACCATTTATAATTTATAAAACTTGTATAAAATTGTTGTTATTCCGCGGGAATCACGCAATTTTCAGAGATAAAAGGTATCCTGTGTTATGTTATGCCAAATTTCATCCAAAGCCATCAAGTTGTTACTGCCTGATTCCAGTAACAAACATTTTCACAAATTTTCTCATTTATGATATTGGTTACATAGTAATAAATAATCATTAGTCCTTGTCAATCAACACCTGCTCAATATGTCTACTCTCTGGACAATGATTCAAAATCTGAAATCCTGACAAGAGTTCTTTCTTAGGAATGTTCTAATTGTAAATTATTTAAACAGTTGAATACAAAAAAATATGTTTTACTGTTTCATTATGTCTACATACAGGCTCTTCTGTGGGGTTTGGTATATCCATACTAATATTATAAATACGTAAGTGTGTGTATTTGTGTGTATGTTTGTCCGTTTTACACGCCGTAACGGAGCGACGGATCGACGTGATTTTTGGCATAGAGACAGTTTATGGGCCCGAGAGTGACATAGGCTTCTTTTTATCCTGGAAAAATGCACAGTTCCCGAGGAAACAGCGCGCGATAACCGAATTCCACGCGAGCGAAGCCGCGGGCAAAAGCAAGTTAATAATAATAATTCTTTGTTTCGAAGTATGAGTGACTCAATAGGTGTTAGTAATAAAGAGCACTTAAAAACTATATATGTATATCTTATAATGAGGCATAATACATAGGTTAGAAATACCCTAATCAACATGGTCTATTCATTTTTGTCCAGAGGATAAAGACACGTTAGCGTAAGTGAGTGAGAAAAACCGAGCGCAGATACTTGCGAGTTACATCAAGACTGGTCAAGTATCCTTGTCAAGCAACTTGTGTCTGTTAGTATTACTATTAGTAAAAGTTATGCAACTTACACCGAGCAGCTGCTGTGTCTGTCCGCAGACAGCCACGGCCTGTCCCAGGTGCTCCACGCCGGCCTCGAGGTCGCCTGCCGCCAACAGCTCCTCACCCAGTTGGATCTGTCAACAATAATGTATATTTGTGTTACAAAGAATATTGTCAAACACAGGAAGCTGTCATTGTCATTCAACCGGAGTTAGCATACATGGGGTAAGGGTAATATATTATAAGATTCTTCATAGTTCCGCAGATCTGAATAAAAAAATTAATCATCTAAATAACAGCTAATATTAGATATGTACATAAATATTTGGCATAGTTTACTCTTGAATTTTACTGAAATAAGGTTTGCATATCAATTGAAATTAATTTTTCCCACATAATTGATAACTTTAGTAGGTTAAGTTTAGATTCAGTAGCCATGAAGGTTAAGGTTCTGTCAGAACATCAGCATTGCAAAACAATTCCTGCCATCATGCTGAGCCTGGTTCCCCTTTTTGTGTCCATTTTGCTCTTTCCGCATTTGCTGTGTTCGTATTTTGTATAAGTATTCTTTTTAACTGGTGATCACAATCACTGTCAGGAATGTAGTGACTTAGAAGACGTTACCTGTTGCAGGAAGAACCTTTGCATGGCCTCATGGTCGCTCATGTCGGGCAGCGGACCACCCAATGTATGACCTTGTGATGCATTTTTACTCGCATTCTGTCTGCCTGCAACACAAAAAATTAACTTTTTGGAATTAACATTGCATGTTTTGGCATTGACTATTTAAAAGTTAAGTTTTAAGAGCTATTACCTAGATTATTAGGGGTATACAGGGGTAAATCGTTTTTTAGTTTACAATAAAATATTTTATAAGCATAAGCATAGTAATTCTGGATAAAGAGGGATTGGAGATATATTTGCCCTATGGTGGGCAAATACATGCTGATGAAACACAAAGTAATTTTAACTGAGTACTTTATCAGGTTACTTTAGCCCCGAAGAGTAACTTTGGCCATTGAAATTAACTTGTACCAGGTTTAATTATTGCAATGAAATTGACACATTGCCATATGGTTAGTACCGACCTCCCACACTTTAGTGTCTTTTATGTGACCCTTCTGTATGTGGTTTTTCTAAGGGCTAAAATTACCCTTCATTGGGGGCAAATTAGAAAAAATCCATCTACCAAAATAAATTACAAAAACATGATTCCAACAACGCTCAATTAATTTCAAGAGGTGCTTATTATCTTTTTATTGCTGTAAAAAACAAACTAAATTCACTTTCTTTGATACCTAATTGCATGTTTGTGTTTCAACTTGTGTGTCTTGTGTATTATTTCTTGCACAGTCAAGTGTGAATAATAGCGTTAATTATTGCTTCAAAACATAATATTCAAACTAAATTAAGTAATGTTACAAAATATCAGTAAAATAATTTTGAGTTGCTAATTAGAATTTTGTGTGTGAAAAATATGAAAACTAGACATATCTAGATGTGAGACTGGCCATCGGTGAGCCCAAGCTGAGAAGAACCCTGTTACCAGCAGGGTTAAGTATTTACGCTAGATTATGATTTTAAAATTATCACTATACAGGCCGATCGCGAACTCGGTTACCAATGAACTTCGATCAAAGCTACAATGTCATTGATGCGATGTTACACAATGTTTGCTCTAATTATACCACACGAACCACGCACCTGTTATGTTATTAGCATGAGTGAACATGCATTTGCGTGATAACTGAAGCGAAAATAATACAAGTGCGCAACCATCATCATTTTGTAGGTTATTCTGAAATAACTCCGCCACTGACAATGAACAGAACGATGTATTGTATGTATGAAAGTAACGTGATTTTAAATAAATAAATAGTCAATTAACAATTTTTGCACATTTGTACACACATTACAATTTCTATGCTGATTATACTGAGTACTTACGTTCCCTGAGCTTTTTTTGAAAAGAGGATCCTTACGACGTTGCTGGTCAAAATATACACAATATCCCAGGAACAGTGTGCCGGCAATACCCACTGCAATTCCGAGTGTAGTACGAGTTATCTCCATTGTAATATTGGAGTTCTTAACGATTTATTCAAGGAAATATCGGCTCGCTTTTGTTACAAAATTTCGTGATCCGCCATTTATTAGCAAAAGGGATGAATGAAAGTTGGCAGTACTGACTGACAGTCAAAAGCGTTCATAAAAAATCATTTAGTTGTGGGACTGGACCTGAGAAAATTAGAATTCACTATAGATACCTGCTGTAAATTTTAAAAATTACAATAATAAGTGGATCACAGTAATATAAATATAATTTATGTATTGTATTCTTATTGTATTTGGTTTTAAATATAATTAATATAAATATATTTGAACGCAGCTTTTTATTCCTGAAGGTTGCCATTGCAAAATTTGTCAATTGTACACATGATAAAATTTCCGATTTTCTATTATTCTTCCCAGTAAATACTTATTATTATCATATATGCCGGTCGACCCTTGTAAGAAATTTGCTTGTGAGATTCAGAGATGTCTTGTTGGTGAGTTTTTAGAAATTATTTCATTTAACAACCTCTCGGCCGACAGCCGACATGAATTCAGTCGCCATCTTTGCTTCAACCTTCAATCGCCTCTACGGATTCGCGGGCGTTTCATCGCCGTTTTTCAATGTTTCTCTCAAATAAAACGTGATTGTTCTTGTTGATAATAGTGTAAAAAGTTTCCTCCAGCACGCGTAACAGTTCAGTGTGAAAATGAGTTTTTTCGGATTCGGACAAACCGCCGATATCGAAATCGTTTTCGACGATGCTGACAAGCGGAAGGTAGCCGAGGTGAAAACGGATGACGGCAAAAAGGAGAAATTACTTCTGTATTACGATGGCGAAACGGTGTCAGGACGGGTGAATGTGACTCTTCGGAAACCGGGATCGAAACTCGAACATCAAGGTATCAAGGTCGAACTAATAGGACAGATCGAACTTTTCTACGACAGAGGTAACCATCATGAATTCATATCTCTGGTCAAAGAGCTTGCGCGGCCAGGCGATCTGCTGCAACACACATCGTATCCATTCGAGTTTGCGAACGTGGAGAAGCCTTATGAGGTGTACACGGGAGCTAACGTAAGACTGAGATACTTCCTCCGCGCGACTATCGTCCGCCGCCTCACAGACATCGTGAAGGAAGTCGACATCGCTGTCCACACGCTCTGTAGCTACCCAGACGTCCTCAACTCCATTAAAATGGAAGTAGGCATAGAGGACTGCCTGCACATAGAATTTGAATACAACAAATCAAAGTATCACCTCAAAGATGTTATAGTTGGTAAAATCTACTTCCTGCTAGTCCGTATAAAGATTAAACATATGGAAATATCCATAATAAAGAGGGAAACAACTGGGTCGGGACCTAACACATTTACTGAGAATGAAACTGTTGCAAAATATGAGATCATGGATGGAGCTCCAGTCAGGGGAGAAAGCATACCAATTAGAGTATTTTTGGCTGGATATGATTTAACACCAACCATGAGAGATATTAATAACAAATTTTCAGTGAGGTACTATTTGAATTTAGTGCTGATGGACACAGAGGACCGTCGCTACTTCAAGCAGCAGGAAGTGACTCTGTGGAGGAAGAGTGACAAGTCTAGATTGCTCTTACACAACCCTCATCATCCACAGACCCTCTCACATCCATCCGAGCCTCCGGCTCAAAGGCAGCAAACAATAGTGAATGAAGACAACACCGGAAGTGCTGTTTCCCCCTTGCACCAAGAGCACTCTCATCAACAAGGCCCTCTTCATGTGGAAGTCGAGAACCACAAACCTACTGAAATGGAGCAAGACAAACCTGAAGAAATAACTAACAAAATGTCAAATGCACACATTGAGAACAACCAAGCTGATAAGTTGAATGAAAAACCTGTAGAAAAGAGTATATCTCAAAAACCCACTCCAGCTGAAAAGCCTGTTGTAACTGAGAAGCCTGTTGTAACTGAGAAGCCTGTTGTAACTGAGAAGCCTGTTGTAGCTGAGAAGCCTGTTGTAGCTGAGAAACCTCAAGTTGCTGAAAAGCCTCAAGTGGCAGAGAAGCCGCAGATTGCAGAAAAACCAGTGCCCGTAAGCCGATCAGAGAGTGCAGAAGCTGAACCAAGTCAATAGCCGAAATGTATGTGCGCCGTCGACATATCTGTCGCCGACGACATGAACTGTATGTTTTCATATCTGAAAACAATTGTGTAGAGGTTCAAAACCAGAGTAGTATCTACGAATTGCAATATTCCATCATTGTTGGCAGTGTTAATGCCTGTGGGCGATTTACATTAGGCTCGTATTTGATTCTATCAAAACATGCTAAATCCATGTCCATCTGCTGACCCAGTGAAAGTGTATGCCTGTACTGGCCAAATGTAAATTTGGCATTGATGTAGCTCTGCTCTAAGCAGTTTTGGAGCGAGAGATGTAGCTTTTACAATTGTTCCACACAAATAATGCTTATGTTAGTTGTTAAAACAAAATGTTATAAGCAAATTCAATGACATGATCAACATAGTCTACCAGGTTTCAGGAAAACTTGTGGTAGAGACATGAACCACTTCAGTATAACAGTCCGCATGGTCATGTGGGAACTGCTCATTTGCAATATTTGTTTGTGTATAACTTATCAGGAGTCCTACGTTAAAAGGAAAAAGACTGGTATAAGAAAGTTAGAAATAATTTAAAATCAGGAGTGGGATTATTAAATAGAATGTCAGTTTAATAATATGAAGGTTTCATATTTCTGTATATTTACGAATGAAATCAAGTAATTATAACATTGAACAATTGCTACAATGAATTTATAAAATCAAATGAAATGTAGAGTAGGATAATTTTGTTGTATGAGAAGTAGTTAATACATTGCACGATTAATGCCACTGATTGCACTATCAAGAGTTATCAAACAGTTGTTTGTTCAATATGCCATTCTACAGAAAACTGTTATCTAAAAAGCTATTTGCTGTAGTGAGCATTGTTATATTTTTAAGTTTGTAAGTTTTTACAACTGAAAAAATACCTTATTATGCAACTAGTGACAACGTAATTAGTGTATTGTCACCATAAGTCATGTTACATAATGATTCACAGGCAAACCATTATCTTTTTATCGCATTTTAACAGCTACAACATCCACATAGTTAGAACCATGTATGGATCAAGATCATCATGCCATATTATAAGATGTGTGAATGAGATGAAATCTCAGAGCTGTAACATTTAATTCAAGTATTATTTTTATCAAAAAAAAAATGTAGCGTCAGGTAGCTTTTTGATTGTTGAAAAAACTCGCGTAGTAAGTGAGCACAAGTCATTTTGTGATTAATCTATCCAAACATTGAATTTTTTTAGTGTGTCTGCAACTAACGCAAAAATATCTCGCAAGTATATATTTTTACTTTGTGTTTTACACAATTATATTTTCCATTGGAACACAATTTCATTGTTAAAAGACTGCACTTGGAGCCTTACCAATTTATATCAATCAACTGCGTACGTAGCACCAATTGACATCCGAAAATCATTTAATTTGTGTATATTTATTGGTGCCCTTTCCGTTTGAGACTACGCTGCTCCACAACGAAACTTAAAACTACCGTCAGCTAAAATGTGACAAGATAAACGCTTAGAAAGAGTAGAAGGAAAGTTATGTGGGTTTCTTTGGAGATCTGTCACATTGATTGTACAAAAAAATCCATTGGCTGTTTCCCGTGGCCGGGAATTAATAAAAAAAACAACTACTTTTTTAAACGGAACTGAGATGCCACATTTTAGCGAGTGACACTCTTTCTCGGCCCGGATAATACCGACATGGAAACACCGACCCTGTTTTTCGTGTACACGCCCATAGAAACTCCTGTCAGTTTCTGTGGACGTGTACACAAAAAACAGCCGGTATTTCCATGTCGGTGTTATTCGGGCCGAGAAAAAGTGTCAACCATTTTAGCGTTCAACGGAAGGTCCGAACGATTTATTTGACCTCAGTATCAGCATAGAAGTGAATCTAAAAGACTAATCGTCTGTAAAAAGTATACTAAAATTGTATAATTATGGAGATAAATATTATTATTAGTATTTAGGTTTTAAAGAGAGATCGTGGGCCACGGGCGGAGATGCCCTCAAAATTGTATATTGTTTTTAACTATGGGTCCACTTTTATTGTATTCGGCTTTACCTCTTTACTTTAAGATGTTATGTATTTGTTTGCCTTGGCAAACTTTAGTTGTCCTGGATTGTTGCAAAGTCTGGCGCCCGCGGTCCACAATAGTTATTCATTATAATGTAAATTAGAGGAAAGTCCATATTATGTAAAACATTATTCTGTTATATGTATATCTTATTGTTTGGTTTTAGTGTCTTATTGTATAAAAGGATTATCTTTTTTTCTAATGAGATTAAGGGCGCATGTCGATTATATCATATTGTTAATAAAATGTAATATATATACAAAAGTATTAATTTATTTGCATCACGTTAAATCGTTTCCCGATTTTAATATAACACAATAACTAACTTAGACCAGACTCGCGTACTCGACGTGAAACTATTTAGGCACTACTTTTTATTTGGCTACAAGAATTATCCAAAAAGCAGCGGCTATACTCCATTTACTTAAAAAAGAAATAAAACTTAATGGTTAAATTTGCACACGTTTTCAAAACAACGATATTGTGTTAACTTCTATAGTAAAAACATAATAATACAGCTAATAAATGTACATGTAGGTATTTTTAGTCCATTTGTGTTCGAAATACCGAGAAACATGTTACAATTTGACCGTTAATTCAAACCTTAAATGGACTATTAGATAGAGCGAACTGCAAAATTTCGTACCTACTTGATACCGCGATGAAATGCACAATGGTTTCGTGATGGTTTCCCATAAAAGTGATGCTGAGAGTGAGTCCAAATTCGATAGTCTGCCGCGGCCGCGGCGGAACTTGCCGAAAGTAACAAAAAAAATGACATTTCCGGTGGAAAAAAAAGGGGCGTTATCCATCCCATTACCATTCCATCCCGTTACCCATCTGATACTAAAATAAGTCAAGACAGCAGTTAGAATTACTGGTAGATGCGGAAAAGCGAAATATGTCAGTAAAAAACCGGCCAAGGGCGTGTCGGACACGCACGCCGGAAATAGGGTTCCGTAGCCATGACGAAAAAATTAAGTAGGTAATATTTTTCTGAGGATTTCGTATTTTATACGGAATCTTCCAAGTTTAGGTATATTTTATACCTTAGGCTGCTATTTACTCTTATTATCATCAAGCAACCATAGCCGTTATGGTTTTCTTTAAAAGTTTGATATACTTACTACCATCCTGAATTTTACATTTTTTTCCACCCACCAGTTTAGATTTTAGAGGGGCGGGGGGACGCTCGATTTTAATGAAAATTTGCACTTAGAAAATCACTGAATCGAAAAATCGTCTTGGCAAACCCCTAATGGTTTTATAAGAATAAGACCTATCCAACGATTCCCCACCATATAGGGTTGGATGCGAAAAAAAAATTACCCCCACTTTACGTCCATGGGAGGTACCGTAAAAATTTTTATTTTTTTTTTTTTAATTTTTATTGTACCGTTTTGTCGGCATAGTTTACAAAATTATAGCTTTCTAGCATTGATAGTCCCTGAGCAAAGCCGCGGACAGACAGACATGGCGAAACTATAAGGGTTCCGTTTTTGACATATTGGCTCCGGAACCCTAATAATAGATAGAACGTGACTCCTTCAACGTTTAGAACCGCGATATCTCAGGAATGGTAATTGCGAGAAAAAAAGTATGAAGACCATTTTTGTAATAATTTTAAGATCTATAATTTTTTTGAGCGTCTGCTTATATTTCAGTAGGTATCAGATGAGTTAAATAACGCCCCTTTTTTCGCACCAGAAATAACATAAAACATAACTTTTTTTTTTGTTACTTTCGGCAAGTTCCGCCGCGGCAGACTATCAGATTCGGACTCAGCAACACTTTTATGGGAAACCTTGTACATTTCATCGCGGTATCAAGTAAGTACAATTTTGCAGTCCGCTCTCCATCTATATAGCAACACGAAAATTGGGCAAATGGACCAAATTGCATCGTAAAATGCCGTGACGAGGAACTTTTTCAAAACAAATTGCGTTATTTATTACGTCACTAACTGTTGTCTTGCCTGTGCGACTCCTTCCGCGTAGAATTCTTTTATCGCTACCATCCCGCGGGAACTATGCAATTTTTCGGTTAAAACTTATAAAAAATATCCTGCCCTTCCCCGGGACTCAAAACTATCTACTGCCTAGGTAGGTATACCGAATTACATCTAAATTGGTTTAGAAAGACGTAAAAGATTACAAACGAATTTAGGTACTTACTTACAAACTTTCCCATTTATAATATTAAAAGGATTTGGCTGGCAATATAATTCCAAAACCACAGCCCAATTCGTACCTACGTGTTCCCAGCGGGGTTACTCCGAAATTCGAAAATCGAAGTATGTGTCGTTCCGTCTATTTACTATTTAATATGTGAGTAAGAGGGACGGTACGATACAAACTTCGAATTTCGGAGTAGGCCCTCCTCAGGTTTGCACTTTTATCGGGTCTTTATCGTTTTTATCGCCAGCCTGTTTGTAGGTAAAACAACGTGTAATATTAGGTACAGATATTTCGCCGACCCGCCCACCAAACGCATGTCAAATTTCAATTAAATTCAATGAGGGCTATCGCGTATTTAATTCGCCACTAGAGTCTGCTAGTGTAGCGTGAGGTCTCCGAAATGTCAAATCTCATAGTTTTTGGGTGAGCTACGCGGGTTTATTTATAATTAGAATAATTTTGTGAATATTTTGCAATATCTGAAATTAATTATGGCAAATATGCGTTCCGGGGCAATGAATGTCTGTGTTTTGAGACAGTTTTGTCTTTCGGAAACCTTTGTCCTCCCTTTTTTCCGAACAAAACGGGGACTATGCAACACTGTGGCATGCTCGTTATTTTTATGGTACGGTTTAAGGTGTATTAAATATGATTTTAATCTAAACTTTGTTTCACGCCCGTAATAACAGACTTTGAAAGCCATACTTAAAAACCTCACGCAACAGTGCGCCATCTAGTGAGACAAAAAACGATAGCCCTCATTGAAATCGAATAATATCCTGAAAATATTGGAGAATCTCAAATTGATTTTTGTTTAAATGATATTATAACGGATAACTCACGTCTTAAACCGAGTTTAGCTCGACATGTTTCAGGCTATTTCGTAGCCCTTCCTCTCAGGAGCACGCGACTCGGCGGCTGCCGCAACACGCACACTACCTACGCGCCACTGCTCTGCTCTGTCCTCTGTCCCTTCGATTCTGAGTAGGAAAAGCCATATTTTTTCAAATTTGAAAAAAAAAAGAATATACATCTGTACACGAAAACGCCCATCAATTAACTAAAACTTTTACTTTTTTTTATTGCTCACCCGCGACCTTATGATAGGGTCGTTTGTTTATGCGGTTCCTCCACCTCCAGACTGTAAGAACACACATAAATCACACAAACCCATCCTCACCACCACCACCACACTACACTGAAGCGTTTCGAACTCAACATGAAGCTCTCATCTTCAGAGCAATACAACCGTTCACCATGCTACCAGAAGTTTGTTGAGTCATATTACTTATTCTGTGGTTGAGTGTAACATTGCATAAGAACGCAGGTGAGCAAAGTGTACTTGTTTTAGTTCTCTAACGTAAACAAGGTAAGGGCGGAGTTAGCGATATTCCTACGAAACCGAGCCTTAGGTAGGTACCTTTTTATTTGAAAAGAATAATGAGCCATCTAGTGATGTGCTTAATATACCTAATGTCCACGAACGGCCATGATTTGATTGCTCGTCGTCGCAAAACCAACTTCCATTACAAAATTAGGATTAGAGGCATCGCAAATCCACTTAAACGCTTCTTAAACGCCGCTAACTCACTCGTGCATAATTACGGATATTTTTATGACTAACGGGTAATATGTTAATTATCTTTATTAGAGCTTTGCGGCTTTTACTCCCACTCAAATAATACGGTTGCGATAGAAGGCGACCGGCACCGCAAAAAAAGCATTGCAAATGTATATATATATTATGTATAACGAGATAAGGTACTCTTAGGTATATTTCGCAATGAAAGACCATGGTTCGCCAATCAGTTTCCCTATGATAATTATGATAAAAGACGCATTAAATTTCTATAGGTAGAACTTTGTCAAAAATCAGCGACGGCTATTCATTCCGACATAGCCAAGCTAATTAGCTCGTTGAAGTGGCAATGGGCAGGTCATTATAGCACGGAGAAAGATGGCCGTTGGGGCCGCAAAGTTCTCGAGTGGAGACCGCGGATCGACAAGCGCAGCGTAGTACGTCCACCAACGAGATGGACGGATGACCTGGTTAAAGTCGCGGGTTCACGGTGGATGCTAAATGCAAGCTTCTGCAACCGAAGCAACTGGAGGTCTATGGGGGCGGCCATGTCTAACAAGGGACGTCCTACGGCTGAGATGATGATGATGATTCCTTGATTAAGGTAGAGCCAGATTTCCACACCGCTTCCGCGCCTTTCAAAAGACGGCATCAAAATTTTCTTTTGCACTAGGAAGTGGCGTCCCTTGCCATCTGGCGACTAGTAGAGGGAGCGATCCTCTTGCTTTACCACAAAGCCGGCTCTGTCAAAAACATCTGAACTCAAGCGGTCACGAAATGTCTGAGTGCTTAGCTGGCCCCGATATTTATGATGATGATTCCTGATTTCATTACCCAGATGTGCTCACGAATTAGTTAGTAATTAATAATGACTACAACTACTGCATACAGTAGAATAGATGCAGCATAAAGGTACAGAGAGGGAGCGTGAAGTGGTCCACATAGTCTTTTATTTATTCCACTCGCTTAGTAACTTGTTAATTAAGATGTAAACCATAATAAATACAAACAACAAAGCTTTCTCCTGTTTTTTCCAGAGAATAATTTTCAAGAGGTGCGCTGCGAGCGCGTGTTTGAATCGATGCGTTTGTGCTGCATCAAGTTCAAGCCGCAGTCGCTCGTGTGTTCGGGATACGACTTGGAGCCACGCCAGTTCGCGCCCGACACTGAGAAGCTCGACAAGTCTAAGGTAAGGTAACACCCCAGACAACAATCGAGCGCGTCAATATTCTTAGGGAACCGCAAACAACAATCGAGCGCGTCAATATTCTTAGGGAACCCGCAAACAACAATCGAGCGCGTCAATATTCTTAGGGAACCCGCAAACAACAATCGAGCGCGTCAATATTCTTAGGAACCCGCAAACAACAATCGAGCGCGTCAATATTCTTAGGGAACCCGTAAACAACAATCGAGCGCGTCAATTTCTTAGGAACCCGCAAACAACAATCGAGCGCGTCAATATTCTTAGGGAACCCGCAAACAACAATCGAGCGCGTCAATATTCTTAGGGAACCGCAAACAACAATCGAGCGCGTCAATATTCTTAGGGAACCCGCAAACAACAATCGAGCGCGTCAATATTCTTAGGGAACCCGCAAACAACAATCGAGCGCGTCAATATTCTTAGGGAACCCGCAAACAACAATCGAGCGCGTCAATATTCTTAAGGAACCCGCAAACAACAATCGAGCGCGTCAATATTCTTAGGGAACCCGCAAACAACAATCGAGCGCGTCAATATTCTTAGGGAACCCGCAAACAACAATCGAGCGCGTCAATATTCTTAGGGAACCCGTAAACAACAATCGAGTGCCTCAATCTATATATATAAAAGAAGAAACTGACTGACTGACTTATAGATCAACGCACAGCCCAAACCGCTGGGTCTAGAAACTTGAAATTTGGAATATATGTTCCTTAATAGGTGTAGACGCGCACTAAGAAAGGATTTTTCGAAATTCTCACGGGATAGGAATAAATGGGATTTGTATTTTCACTTTTAATTAATGACCCTATTTCCGTAACTATAATTATTTGAGACTTCAAATTTGACGAACAAGTAGGTAATAGGAACAGCTAAAAAAATTTTCAGAATTTATCAAAATTCCCACGGGATAGGAAAAAAATGGGATTTGTATTTTCACTTCAAAATGGCCCTATTTGCGTAACTGTAATTATTAGAAACTTCAAATTTGGCATGGAAGTAGGTAATACTAACAGTTAAAAACGATTTTCAGGATTTTCCGAAATTCCCACGGGATAGTGAATACAATGGGATTATATATTCGCTTCAAAGTGGCCCTAACTCCGTAATATTAGAGACTTCAAATTTGGCATGCAGGTAGATAATACTAATAGGTAAAAACTGTTTCAATGATTTTCCGAATATCCCACGGGATAAAACGAATAAAGAGAATTTTATATACCAATTGAATCAGAAAACGCATAAGCTAAACCAATAAAACTGGGGACTGGAGATTTGGCAAACTGATGTAAATCTGGTAACAATTATTTAGCAGTGACATCCTGCTCATCCTGGCGAGGATCGTCTCCGTAGAAGGGAACTCCTCAAAAGTTGATGGCACACGCAAAAGATTTTACATGATTGTTAAATTTCAATGACAATGCGTTTATATGATATACACCGCCTGATGCTGCAGCCAGGGTCGTCTGCTGATGACTGAACTCCTCAAGGGCTGATAGCATAGATACGAAATTTTACATGTACGTTCAACGAGCTGACACAATTACTTTGCTCACCCGCGACCTTTATGATAGCTACTTTTGTGCCCATGCAATGTGTGTTCATGCAGTTCCTCCACCTCCACACTGTAAGAACACACACAAATCACACAAATCCATCTATCACCACTAACACTTTACACTGACGCGTTTCGAACTCAACCAGATCTCATCTTCAGAGCAACACAACCGTTCAGCATGCTACGGTGTGAAATTTGGCATAGATGAACCTAAAGTTATACAGAGGTGCACTAGGTAAGATTTTCAGAAAATCCCATGGAATAGGAAAATATCACAACTTTGTTTGTTTCTTTGTTTGTTAGGGGTAATCTCTTAAACTATTGAGCTGATTTAAATAATTCTTTTATCAATAGAAAGATACACCTATCACTGATTGACATTTCCGCAGAATAAAAATAAGTTTCAATTTTGAGGCAGATTTTCAAAATTATTTCAATAACAGTAATTCATGTCCCGCGGGAACTTTACAATTTCTCGGGATATAATCCTATATGGTGTATAAAGTCGCGGGCAAAAGAAACGCGTAGTACTTTAACGTTTTCTAAAATTCCAACCTTGAATCAGCGAAGCAGGGTTTCAAAGCTGGTAAGAATCATAATTAATTACGTATGTAAGTTGATTTTTGTATTACAAAATTTGCACCATCTGTCTAAAAAAAAATCTGTCCGTATTTGTATTTCCATGTAATCCTCCGAAAAATTAATCAAAACACGAAAAAAGGATCGCAGAAAGTAAATGTATGTTACTCCAAATTTAACGCGAGCGAAGCCGCGGGCAAAAGCTAGTATTCTTACTAAGGTAACCGCAGACAATCAAAGTGCGTCAACTACTTGTCTATGGTAACAAGCAAACAACAATAAAGGCTCAGCTCAATCAATCAATAGACGAAGGTCTATAATCAATAATCAAAATGGTTAAGACAAGAACAAAGCGCGTCAACAGTATAGTCTAAGCTGGTAACGTGTCAAAGCTTTTTGTACCTATTGATAAAACAAACAATAGGTATACTAACCTAATCTCGTCCTACTTTTTTTTGTTTGTTAGCCTGTTAGTGTCCCCCACTACTGGACAAAGGCCTCCCCTTCTTTCCGCCTCTCGTCCCTATCGAGAGCATGCTCCTGCCACTCTTATTTGATATGCGTCCAACTCGTCCCGCCATCTCCTTGCAGAATAAAAAAAATAGACAATGAACAGGATAATAAACAATCTTTTTTCTTTTCAGTAAATAATGGACAAGCGTCAACGCAGCCAACCCCTAGGAAAAAGGAGTTGGATTTTCAAGTACCCAAGGACTTTTCAGCTGACTTTTACAGTGCTGGGACTCGGCATTTTCTTCTCGAAACCGCTGTACGATATCTTCTTGAGACCGCGCGAGCCTTTTGACTATTCCGAACCACCGACAACTTTCACCAAAAGACAATCCAAAGTCTTGAATCCAGAGGCTTGAGTTGATTTTAATATAGGTATAGTTTTGTTTAATATTATTATGGAATCAGTTTCCAAAGCAAGAGAGAGACTCGCAAAATATCCAATCATTTTCGCGAAGTGCGCTAGGCAAAGCGCGTTGTACGCTCGGTGTGTGTTACTTTTAGAAGACCAAGTGAAAAAAGACAGTTGTGCTAAGGAGTTCCAGGAATTCAAAGCTTGCCTGCAATCTGCTGCCAAGGATATGAAAACAAGGATCTAACATGAAAGTTAAAGAGTTTATAGACTTGCCTTTGAAATACCATATTTTTATAGGAACGGTTATAAGAATTGCTCTGATCGTGTATGGAGACATACATGATAATCTTTACGATGTCCCATACACAGATGTTGATTATAAAGTGTTCACGGACGCCGCTCGGCATGTTGTTAATGGAAATTCTCCATACAAACGTCATACATACAGATACAGTCCTTTGGTAGCTTACCTTTTGGTACCGAATATTATCCTCGGAAGAAACTTCGGGAAAATACTCTTTTCTGTCTTTGATATCTTAGTCACTATCGCCGTGAAATCTTTAGTGCGGTACCAACTGGGATCTAAAAAGGAAAACGTGACAAGGATTTCTACTTATTGCTCTTTATTTTGGCTTTACAATCCTCTAAGCATTGGCATCTCCACGAGAGGCAATGCCGATTCTGTTCCGTGCTTTTTCATTATACTTTCGATATTGTTTTTACAAACTGAGGTAGTTAAATCGTCATTCAAGTACGCCCTTTCTGGTATTTTGCTGGGTGTATCTATTCATCTGCGGTTATACCCTTTGGCATTTAGCTTTCCAATGTATTTGTCTTTGGGCGAATATAAGATCAACAGAAAAACAAATTTGAAAGAAGGCATCATAGCACTCCTGCCCAACGCGAAGCAATTGACTTTAGCGTCAAGTTGCGTTGTAACTTTGTTCTTACTCACCTACGGAATGTATTTGTTATACGGCTACGAATTTTTATTCGAGACCTACATCTACCATTTATTCAGGAAGGACACGAGGCATAACTTCTCTGTGCTCTTCTACTATTCTTACTTGACAATGGATCAGCTAGCATTTGATATTGTAAAGGCGCTGTCGCAAATATTTGAATGCGTTATTTTGTTTGTCGCTAGTTTGACATTCGGTTGTGACCCCAAGACTTTGCCGTTCGCATTGTTTTCCAAGCGGTCGTTTTAGTTGCGTTCAATAGCGTGATGACGTCACAGTATTTCGTGTGGTTCTTGTCTTTACTACCATTAGTAGTGCACGATTTCAGAGTGAAATCAGCGAACGCTTTATTCTTGACTCTGATCTGGGTTTTCGCTCAAGGCGCCTGGTTGTTTTATGCTTATTTGTTAGAATTCAAATGTAGAGAGGTGTTTATACTTATTTGGCTGAAGAGTATTGTGTTTTTCTGCGCCAATATTTTTGTGTTAGGCCAACTCGTTAGGAGCTATACGCCAGAATATGGCTTCGGTCAAATTCGTGGTTCGAAAGAAAAACATAAGTAGCTAGCATTGAGTGCAATGAATTTGTTAATAGAATAGAAAGTTGTAGATATAGTTAATGGATTTTATCATTAAATAAATAATAAAATTAAATCCTAATATTTTATTTTCCAACAACAGTTTACTAACATTAAAACCACTAACTCATGTTATATTAATTAATTAGAAATGCATTGGCAAATTACTTGTATTCATAGCCAACTAATTCATGCGCACCAAAATTCAATAATTAAACTAAACTTGCAATGAACCTATTAAAAAAAGGCTAATTCGTTAACCATAAAATTTGAATCTGTTAAGGTCAAAAAACTCAGGTCAAGATTTGACAGACTAATTAGTATTGATTACTTTCATATTGTGATACCTGTATTGCCTGCGTTGGATTGCGTTTATCTCAGAAACGCAAGTTTTCTTGGACACACTTAAAATATAACAATTAAAAAGTATGAATGATTCATTGCAAGCCCGGGAACTATTTCTTCTCAGGCATATTGACTTTGGTGAGGTCTTCGGTCTCTCCCTGAGACATGTTGGAAAGCTTTTTGCCGATCCGCTCGTGCACGTCTAGATATTTGGCGACGCAGCGGTCCAGGCATACTGACTCGCCTTTCCCTGAATAACAAAAGATACAAACTGATAATATTGGTAAAGTAACAGCAACTTATAAAAGGATGTAGATTAACAAAAAGGATCCTTTGTTCCTTTTGTTCCTACTGAAAGTAGATCCATTTTTTTTTATCTATTACTTTAAGAAGGCTTAAGTACACCAAATGTGACTATGTCAGCCTCAAGCCACAGAGAACAAGCCAAAATAAAAAAAAAATAGTAGAGTATCCTTTTTGTTAAACTACGTCCATTATGCTATTGTATATCCTACTTTATTATATAGTTGTATTCCTTACTGATATTATAAATGAGAATGTAAGGTAGATATGCTGTTCGTTTCTTCATTCTTAAGCCGCAGAACCGATTTGGATGAAATTTTTTATAGTGATAGTTGGAGATTGGGAAGGAAAAAGGATATTTTTTATCCCGGAAAATTGCGTTCCCGCGGTATAGCGATAAACGAAATCTCCGCAGACGGAACCGTGGGAAAAAGCTAGTAATATAAATGCCAAAGAAAGCGAGTGTCTGCGTGTATGTTTCTTACTCTTTCACACTAAAACATATGGACAGATTTAGATGAAGTTTGGTATGTAGATAGCAGGATTTTGGGTAGGTACACAATAGACTATATTTGACAACAATTTTCCTACAGGCATCGGGATTTACGCATAGCGTATAAAGTCCGAAATCTTAACTACTAGAGACATTTGAAACTTAGAAGTTGTGACTTATGATAGTTGCGATAGATGGCACCACACACCACTGTTGGCATATACACGCAATCAAGATTTTCGAATTATTATATTATTATAACTGTGTCCCACTGCTTTTCGAATAACAAGTGGAATTTAAATCATTCCTCATAGTGATGAGATGAATCATTTTCGGAACAGACTGACCATTCTGAATTTCTTAGAATCCAATATTATTTTATTCTTGTGGACCCATGTGGACTGGTTAAGTAACCAGTGACATGGGTAACTGTGATGTGATGTAACTTATTGATTTGGTTCCTCAACTAACCAAGTTCAGGCTCATGGTACTTGACGGGTATGCACTTGTGATGACACGCTGACACAAGTCGGTTGTACATGTCGGACATCATCTCAATCTCTAGCTCTTGCACCAACTGCAGCTTGGCGGGGTCCAACTGGGGCATCGCCATCTTTTATATTATATCGCGCTCGTAAGTTCTGGAAAGAATGAGAGGCTACACTTTTATACTGTTACATAACATGTTTTAACCTTTCACGTTGTCTTGCTCGCACTTAAATATTTGCTGTCGCGCTCGCACAGATGAGTTTATACGAATGCAAACAAAACAAACAGAGACAGCATCACACTTATCCATCAAATAAATTTAATCAATGGATGGTGATTTAATAAATAGAATGTTTTTTTTTTTCCCAGGATTTTACCCTATTTTAATGTTTAATGGCAGGCAAGTATATTTATCCCTTTCAAACCCAACCAATATGATTGGATTGTGCGGGTGAATTACATTTGAATTTCAATTTGACATGGATAACGTCCACTGTCATAACTCTTACACTTGAATTTTGAACTTGACACGGATTGTACATAAAGTCCATTGTTCTAACTCTTTTCATACTGGGCTTGGTCAAAAGGGTTATTAAATTTCCAATAAAAACACAAAAAGTACAAACATTAACTTCTTCGCCAGATGTTTGGCAGGCCACATGTTTGACTTGGCTGATCAAAACCATTTATAACAACATAGAAAGGACAGCAATTTTTTGTTGCTAGACATGGTTACTCATTATGACCAATGTTATTTTGGTATATAAGATTGTGTTAGGACTTTTTTACTGGTTGTAACATCCAATATGTCATTCTAACTGGTGTTGCTATTATAGGTTTTGAGTGCAGTGCGATTTCACAAACCTACAAATTCAAAGTTTCCTGTAACTGTCAGGGTACTCTCCTTCGTTAGATCTGCGCATGCGTTCCCGCGCTTTCATGTTCTCCAGACGGCGCGCATTGATGCTGTTTCGGGAGACCACAAATAGGGACAAACTTGTTACTGTTATTGCAACCCTGAAATACCACAGTGCATCAATTTGTGAGAAAAACTTTGAAATCTAATCTGGAAATAAATGTAAATTAATCAAGGTTTGACAATACTTTTATATTAACTACCTATTTGCACCTCGAGAGTTTTGTAACTTATTTTTTTTATAAAAATTATGTTCCATCTTTCGAACTATACTAAATCAATTTGTTTCTCCACTAAAACAAAGCAAGGTAAATTACTGAAATGGATATGGACCTTGGCAAAGTAATTCCAAAATCAATTTATTACTCCATTTCTGTTGATGATAAAGTGCCAGTACTTGATGAAATTTAGTTTTTGATTACATATGTGTCTTACTTAACTAGCACATAAAAATTGTTTAAAACCTCGTTCCTAATTCTTAACGAAGTTTTACAGGGTAGCATAGTAATTTGTTGCGTTTCTTTTTTATACTTCTTTCTATTTTCCATTTTGATTGACACTTTTGAGGAAAAATTGCTTCAGCTCCTATTTTCCTTGGTGCACCGTAGCTTTTTTAAATCATTATGAATTATGTGAATGGAGTTAATCTGGGCTTTTCCTAATATTTTTTTCCACACGGGCTATCAACTCGTTTAAAAAATTGTATAATAAAATATTAAATTATCGAGGCTCACCGCAAAATACTTTTTAAATAAACACTTTTAAATTTTTTATTATTGAAGTAATTACCACGACAGTGCTATTTTTCCAAATTTTCCAAGCGGCATACTATTCTCGTGAATGAAAATTCTAGACAAGTCAGACAAGATGAAAAATGTGAGGTTAGGTTTTTAGTATTAGTATGTGACACGTTATGTCATACACTGGTGGCGCTACTGTGCATGTATCTGAGAAACGAGCGTTTTTCAACCTGAAAAATACTTTAGTTCCCACTACAAGTATGAAGTATGTAAGTAAAACATATTTTGATCGGTAATTAACGATTGCATCACTCACTACAAAAAAACACCTGTGTTACCAATTTAGGACCGTAGCCAATTTGGCTGTAGTTATTTAACATTATTTTCCTTTAATTCACTATTATTGACCGAGCGAGCGTAATGCGCGAGCGATGCAGTCTCAGCTCGGGCAAAAATGCTTAAGCCGTCAGATAAAAGATAGACGGTCGTTGAGGTTTACGGCGTACTAAACTACTGTTAATATTTACAATAATACAATCCTATTGATATATACGCCCATTTTCAAAGTAGTCCCATTATAATAGTTTTTAAGCGCACTTTTGGTCCGAATTGCTTTATTGTAACAATCAGCTTTCTTTTCTGGTCTACATTTTGGCAACACTGATTTGATCGGTGGCGGTGGCTGACTGACGTACGTAACGTAGTATCTGAAAAGCGCGGGAAACGTGAAACGCGGCGGTTCTGTTTCTGGCTTTCTTTTTTGTTTAAATATTATTTAATAGTTTAAAGATCAGTTAGGTGGTGTTTGTATATATATTTTGTTTCTCTATTTCGTTGTTCATATTTATATTTGTGTAAGTGTATATAAAAACGTCGGGTTAGGTAAGTTTTCCTTTTTTTATATTCTGGCCCCATGGGGGATAAGGATCCCCAGACCCTGGAGGTGCAAGCCTCCAGGTTGGGTGCAATATCGAAATCGACTCCATCATAGATGGAGTCATTGCTGATACAGACTCGTCTACCTCATTTACCGTATGCGATCGGAAAAGACGCCGAAAAATTTGTAAAAAATGTAACACAAAAAGTAGAAAAAACAATGAGGGATACTACGCATGCGCTTGTAATGAAAGTGTTCCTGAAGTTACGAATATACCAAGGAGTATCAGTACTGTTGTTGACTTAAATACTGTAGAGACACGTAAGATGGAAGTGGAAAAAAATAAAACATCAGGAGTTGGCAGGGAATTGTTTAATAGTATGGATTTCAGTCCCTTCACTATCCACGTCCAAACCAAAAAAACAGACGCAAACTCGTCCTTACATCCTGTGTCTTTTGGTAAATTTCTGATGAGGAACAACTTCCAAAACATCATTAACGGAAGCGTAAAACGAATTGGTAGGACCCGCATATCTATGGCCTTTTCAAAAATGAACGACGCAAATGCATTCATCCACGATTCTCGTCTTGAGGCCGAGAATCTCACGGCTTACATCCCTTCATTTTCTGTCACACGTATGGGCTTAGTCCGGGGTATTCCAGCTCAATGGTCCGATGACGAAATTTTAACTAACATCACTGTACCTATTGGGTGTGGGAATGTTGTTAAGGCGAGGCGACTGAACCGAAGGGTGACTATTGATGGTTCTGTCACATGGCAACCTTCGGAAACTATCGTTTTGACTTTTGACGGACGTCATCTACCTAAACATGTATTCTCTTGTTATAACGCAATACCTGTAGAGCTGTACATTTTCCCAACGGTGCAGTGTTTCAGCTGTTGCAAGTTCGGCCACACAAAAACTAATTGTAGGTCCAAGCCCCAGTGCTACAAATGTGGACAAATGCATACAGCTGAGACCTGCTCCGTGGAAGAAGACAATGCCTTTTGTTATTGGTGCAGTGGCCCACATTTTGCTATAAATAGATCATGTCCGGAACATAAAAGGCAAAAAGATATTAAAGTTACTATGGCCAATAATTGTATCTCGTATGGAGAAGCTGCTAAGTGTCATCCACCAGTTAAAAAATCTTTTGCAGATGTCCTTTTTCAACATAATCCCTCACCTCATCAACCTTCACCATCGAACCAACAAACTTATCGCAATAGTGTTGGAAATTTTTCTAGACAAAGCACACCCACTCAGTCATATAGAAAAACAGTATTTGTTAAACCCCGAGGCCCTCCAGTTAGAACCAGTAAAGGATACGATCAAGTGGCTCACAATGCTCTGATTAAGGAATATGCTATTCCACCTCCACCAAATGGTTGCGCACTGAAAGATTCCAACAATACTGATTCACAATCTCAATCTGTGGCTGAGGCCATAATAGCTTTAATTTCTTTGTTATCTAAATCTAACTTTGTTTCATCGTCCCACGTTGCCCCCTTGCTTGAAGCACTTGCTGCTACTATAACACACAATGGACAAGATAGTTCAGTGGAACTGCCGAAGTATAACTAGCAAAAAACAAGACTTAATCTATCTTATAAATCAGTTTAATCCTTTCGCTTTTGCCCTCTCTGAGACATGGCTTAAGCCTGGAGCTCTGTTTAGAGTTTCTGGCTACTCATGTCTCAGAGAGGACAGACCTGATGGATATGGTGGAGTAGCGTTACTTGTTAAGGATAATATAGCATTTTCAACAATACCTACTCCTCCACACAGCAACAATGAATGGTCCATTGTTGCTGCCATTGTAAATAACATTTGTATTGTCTCTGTATATATTCCTCATCCATCATCATTGATCTTTCATGAGCTTGAACAAGTGATAATCTCCCTGCCAAAACCCATCTTGATTCTAGGGGATTTTAATTCCCAGCATCGCTCTTGGGGTAGTTCAGTTTCTAGCAATCATGGAGAACAAATTTTAGATATTCTCGATAGTCATAATCTTTGTGTTCTCAATAATGGCTACCCCACTAGGCGAACTGGCCCTTTAGAGGCCATAAGCGTTGTGGACTTATCTATTTGTTCTGCTCATCTTTCATCGTCATTATCCTGGCATACATTAGAGTCATCCCATGGAAGTGATCATTTTCCGATTTTAATTTCTTTTCCTTTTACTATTCCGTTGCTTACAAGGCCTAGCCCCATGCTCAAGTACAATTTAAATAATGCAGATTGGAAAATGTTTAAAAGCGGCGTAGATAAGAGATTATCTGATCTCCCCAGTATTGATGAGGAGGATCTAGTTACTTCCTCGGCTGCCCTGGCTAAGATAATTACTGAAGCAGCTGATGAAACTTTTCCTGTTAAAAATAGTGCATCAGGTAAAATTCCTTCTCCGCCTTGGTGGGACTTTGAATGTTCCCAGTCAATTAAAAAACGAAAGGAGGCTGAGAGACGTTATTGCCACTCAATGACCAATGAAAACTTTGAATTTTACATGCAAGTTGCAAGAGATACTAAAAAGTTGCTGCGTAAGAAAAAATATGAAGGATGGAAGCAATTTTGTCTGTCACTTTCTCCTAATGTAAAACCTTCCATAGTATGGAATAACGTGAAAAGGTTTAGATCTGCATTTAATGATTCTCCTAGACAAATACTTCCTCCTAATTTAGCTCAACAATTCATAGACCAGTTAGCCCCTGCATCAGTTCCTGAAGGGTATGTTTTTCAGCATTCCTCTATTCCTCCTAGCCCTTCTTCTCAATTTAGTCTAGGATCACCCTTCCGAATGGAGGAGTTAAAAGGTATTTTAGCAAACCTAAAGGATTCAGCACCAGGAGAGGATGGTGTACCTTATTCCTTTCTTTCAAATGTTAGTGACAGTATTCTTTCTTATTTCCTTTCTGTCATAAATACAGTTATGTTTACTGGCACTGTTCCTGAGGCATGGAGGTCTCAAATTATAATACCTATTCTGAAGCAGGGTAAACCAGCTAGCGATGCATCCTCTTATCGCCCAGTTGCCCTATCTTCAGTCTTCGCCAAGGTGGCGGAGCATTTGATTAAAAACAGGTTAGAGTATTTCATGGAAAGCAATCAGCTTCTGGCTCAAAGTCAATTTGGCTTTCGCAAAGGTCGGTCTTGTCATGACAGTCTGGCAATAATAACGTCCGATATCCATCTAGCATTCTCAAACAATGAGTCAGTTACTGCTGCTTTCCTTGATATTTGTTCTGCCTATGATAATGTGGTAGTTTCAGTATTGAGGGATAAACTTCTTAAGTTAGGGGTACCTATAGTTTTAATCAACTTCATAATCAATTTACTATCAGAAAGATTTATTAGTATACTCTTAGATGACAATAATAGAATCACGCGTACAGTGTGGCGAGGACTTCCACAGGGTTCCGTATTAAGCCCATTGCTATATAATATTTACACATATGACTTGGAATCATCTTTAAAAGGATCGGTCAGAGTTTTACAATATGCTGATGATTTACTATTATACTCAATTAATAGCTCCATTGAAAAGGCTAGCAATAGTCTCACTTGTTCTTTAGGGCTGTTAAAGACATGGTTAGACTCCAATGGTTTGGAGCTTTCTGTGTCCAAAAGTGTGGTGGTATTGTTTACCAGAAAGCGACTCCCTCCCCCAATTAGTGTTAAATTTGGTAGTCAAGTAATTTTGGTTAAAAATCAAACAAAATTTTTAGGTGTAATTTTAGATAGCAAATTAACTGGCCTAGCCCATTGTGATTACATAGCTGCAAAATGTGAAAAAAACATTAATATTCTGAGGTGTGTCTCAGGGGTTTGGTGGGGTGCACATCCTTCATGCTTGAAATTATTGTACAATGCTTTGATTAGAAGCATTTTAGATTATGGTACTTTTTTACTAGACCCTGGAAGTGTTGCTGGCTTCAAGAAATTGAAAGGTATCCAGTCTAAAGCTCTTAGAATTGTCTGTGGGGCCATGAAATCTAGTCCTATTAATGCACTTCAAGTGGAATGCGTTGATCCTCCACTATATTTACGGCGTCAATTCCTCAGCGATAGATATCTTTTCCGATGTACTCAGCTATCCAATCATCAGCTCTGGTCTATCCTGCCTCGTCTATCTCTGCATATAGCCTCCTCAAAATATTGGAAACATAAGAAGCCTCCTTGTTTAATCAAAAGCTTTGATAAATATCAATCTATTTCTGCACCCACTATTAATTCCTCTACACTCCCCATTTATCAGCATGAATATGAATCATTATTTCTTATTCCATCAGTTGCCCTAAATATAGGTATTTCTAAAAATGATGTAGAACATAATCATCAGTTTTTGGGTTTTATTGGATCAGAAGCTCGGGATGTCCATCATATTTACACAGATGCTTCAAAGGTCTCCTCAAATGGGTGTGTTGGCGTTGGTGTATTGCATTCTCAATACAATATTGTACAAAAAATTAAACTTCCACCAGAATCATCTGTGTACACTGGAGAGTGTTTTGGTATCCTGAAAGCAGTTGAATATATAGTTTTAATGAAACTCAAAAACACTATAATATTTTCGGATTCACTGAGCTCATTGCAGTCTATTGCTAAATTTCCTTTCAAAACAAAATCTAACAATCCCCATATCTATAAAATACGAAGCCTTCTATTTAAATGCTATCAGAATGGATACATAGTTTCCTTTGCTTGGATCCCTGGCCATAGGGGGATCAAGGGAAACGAACGCGTGGACCAATTAGCTCGCGAAGCGATCGATAGTGGGGACCTTCATCCGTTCAAAAATATAGCTGAGGATCTTGTAGCTATGCCAAAGATATACTTACGAGAGGCTTGGAGCCAGCTTTGGGCGTCCAATGATGTAAGGACGGGTTTGCGTTATCGCGATATTCAACCGGCAATCCCTGCCAAGCCCTGGTTCTCAAAAATCCATCTTTGTAAGCCTGCAACAACTATGATGTCTCGCATGCGAATGGGGCATGTTTGCACACCCCAACATCTTGCGAGATTGGGCATAGTGGACAGCTCGGCATGTGAATGTGGAGCTGTCCCCTGTGATCTTAATCACATAATCCTCGCCTGTCAACTTTATGATCGTTCCTCATTTCTACAACAGCTGTCACTCCTTGGCGTTCCGTTTCCCGTATCTGTTCCATCCCTCCTTGTAATTAATGATAATTCCTTATATATATTTAAAGCTCTATATACATTTCTATCTCATAACAATATAAAACTATAAGTATTATTATTTATCTTTTACCTTTCCTGATCTTTTCCAACCCATTTTTCTAAATTCCGATCCTTACGCATTTCCCTTATCTAATTCCGTTTCCCCGTTTGGCTAAATGCGCCAAGAGCGCGAAGCTACAATAAAAAAAAAAAAAAAAAAAAAAAAAAACGTAGTCTAAGTAGTCTGTGTAGATAAGATAAGAATTTAAAAAATCAAAGAGTATTTTTTTTTTTTTTTTTTTTTTAATGGCTACGAGAACATTAGCCAATGACAAAGTTAGGAAAACAGTTGTTATAATATGATAAGACGGTAATAGGATTACGGAAAAAGTTTAGGATCAGAAAGGATTGGAGTTGACGTGTAGGAGTATATATACGAAATAAAATTATAATTTGATATCATTTTTTTCTATGAATGATGCTAATATGGTATATATATCACTGGTATTAAGATACAATAAACAAATAATGGAGGTGGGAAAGGGAATTGGAATTGATTGGAGTTGAGAGAAAAGATCAGAGTGGTCGTAAAGCGAGCATGAGAAAAAGATGTGATTCAGGTCTCCATATTCTCCACAGGAGCATGTAGGGCTATCAACTATTTTAAACTTGTGTAAGTGCGCTGGAGTACACACATGGCCCAAACGTATCCTGCAGAGAACAGAAGTGGTCCTTTTGCTTAAAATAGTTTTGTGGAACCAAGGCTATGTGGTAGAGACTCCTGAACAAGGCGATAATATTTTCCTTTAGATGAACTATCAATCCAGAGTCTATTCCATTCTTCATATAAAAATGATTTGGGTAGATTAGCCAGATCGTGACAGAAATTGACATATGGAAACGTATCTCCATCAACAATAGCCTCGTTTGCCAATTGGTCAGCTCTCTCATTTCCTAAAATTCCAACGTGACTAGGAATCCACGCAAAGACTACGCGGAGACCTTTTTTGGAGCATTTAAATAATCGATCTCTAATGTTGAAAAACAATCTGAGACTGCTTGTGAGATTTAAACGGAAACTTTTCTAAAGACTGTAAAGAACTAAGGGAATCACAAAAAAATTACAGTGTTTTGCAACTTTGATAAAAGAATATATTCGACTGCTTTTAAGAGACCGTAACATTCTCCTGTGTATACAGAAGATTCTGGAGGTAGTTTAATTTTTTGTATATTTTATTTTGTGGATGTAAAACTCCTACACCGACACAAGTTGTATTTGAATGTTTAGAAGCATCGGTGAAAATATAAGCCAGTTGTCCCATTTTCATTGACTATACTATTAAATTTTACATTTTGATAAAATGTATTTTATGAATATCCAACTTATATTCTGCTTGTGGAGTTGTAAGAAGTGAATTATAGCTATATTGATACAAAGGCAGCAAATGGCTTCGATGAGTAGGTGCTATGATGTTGTTGTATCTTTAAAACTTTTCACAAGACATGGTGCGTCTTTATATTTCCAGTAGGGAGAAGAATCTACTTTCTGAGATAGACTACAAATTTTATGGTATAGAGGATGGTATTTTAACTGAAGACTTCGGAAGAAAACCTATCACTTAAATATGCTGTCTTAAACTAAATGGTGGTTCGCTACATTCAACCTGCAAACAGTTTATGGACTGGATTTCATTGCACCAGTTATAAGTCTTAAAGCTTTTGCCTGAATGTTATCTATTTTTTTTAATGACTTGACATAACTAGGATGCAATAGAAATGTTCCATAATCTAATACACTTCGTATTATTGCGTTATATAAAAGCCTCATCGTGAAGGGATGGGCACCCCACCACACTCCTGAGAGACATCTAAGGATGTTTAAATTTTTTTCGCATCTCTGTGCGATTATTCAAATGAGAGAGGCCAGTTAATTTTGCGTCTAGTATAACTCCTAGAAATTTTACCTCATCTTTTACAGGTAGTAATAAATCATATACACAATATTAACAGTAGAGGAGTTCGTTTACGAGAAAATAGAACTACAGTGCTTTTGGATACTGATAGTCCAGACCGTTTCTCCCAAACCAAATCTTAAAGTCATCTAATGCCGTACATAACGACCCATTCATGTCGTCTATAGATCGTCCAGACACATAAAAAAGAAGATCATCCGCATATTGCAGTATATTAACATGCCTGTTCACTAATGTTCTAAATCATACGTGTGTATATGTTATATAAAAGAGGCTCAAAAACAGAACTTGAGGCAGACCTTTCCAAATTGTTCTGGCTACGTATTATTTGTGCTTGGATCTATACAAAACTTAACAAATCGTTCACATAGCATGTTGCATAATAAAATTAATCAATAAGGTTGGAACATTCAGCTGAATCACTTTTTTTTCAAAATTGAAATATTTACATTATCATATGCACCTTTTATATCTAGGAAAGCAGCTAATATGGAATGGTTATTAGAAAAGCTAATCGAATATCTGTGGTAAAGATGCTAAGACTGTCAAAAGTGCATTTACCTTTCCTGAACAGCGGTGCCAGACGTCCAAAAGGGACGATTTCGTCCGTTTATACATCGCAACGTCCCTTCGATGTCCGTTCATATATTCCGTCCCTTTTGTAAAGTCTATGGTTTCTGTGTCGTAGCAACGGTTTTTTCGTTTGTAGACAGTGTCACTTAATGAAAATATAGTCTTACAGAATGCACTGATTTACAGAGTTTTCTTTAATATAGGAGGCAGAGTTCATCTGATTCGTAATACATTAATAGTTATGGCTTTTAGTGTGAAAGATGGAGTCGTTTGCTGCAAAAGTGCAGATCGGCCTCCTAGAAGGAAAAGTAACTGGGAAACGTGGCGGTATAAAGTTTCGATTATGTTGCGAGGCACACCCGGTGCTATGGATTAATAGAGGAACAATGACCAAGCCAATCCAACAAGGTACAGGTGACGCCGCACATGAGTTGAAATTAGAAAAGTATATACGAGCGGACAGTTTCGGCTCTGCTCATACTTACGTCAACTAGGAGTCACCTCTGATGTCTAATGCTATAGAAAAAGGTACGATGAAGTACGAATTTGTGTTAAAGTCACAGGATGCAAGACTACGCTGAGAGACCCAGAAGAAGAACTATCAGAACAAGAAGAGTCCCCGAAAGATCATGAAAATCCTATTGGACTAGAGGGAATAACATAGTAGAATGCGATATTTTTGTTCCGTTAGTGGAAAAGACGTCAGAATCGGTCGAATTTGAGGGAGAAGTGGAAGATGAAGATGAGGATGAATTTTATGATTGCGTAGAGACGAAGTTAAGAATAAACTTGATGTCATGATCGAGACAGCTAAAGCTCAAGGTCATATAATAAAAACCATGGTAATGAAAATGGGGAGATTTTGATAACATATGTGTAACAAACATTCTGAATAAGCATGGTATATAAACAAAAGCTGGTTATGCCTTACACCAAAGAGCAGATTGGGTATGGTGAGCTAACTAAAACAGCTAAGTTACTTATGACCGTGCAAGAGCCACTTCCAGTAGATTTATGGGCAGAATTGACGAACACCTCCGCTTATGTACTGAACCGGACAGGTACATCGAGAGTCGAGGGTAAAAGCCCATACGAGGTTTGGTTTGGAAAAGAACAAACAAAGAACATTTACGTGTAATAGGGAGCAGATGTTTCGTGCAAGTCCCTAAACAGATACGTAAAAAAATGGATAAGAAAGCCATTAAAGCGTTCCTTATAGGATATGATGAAGAAGACTATCGTATATGGGTTACCGACGGCAAGAAAAGTCGTCTGGTTCGATCGCGAGATGTAATTTTTGAGGAGTCACCTCTGATGTCTAATGCTATAGAAAAGGTACGATGAAGTACGAATTTGTGTTAAAGTCACAGGATTGCAAGACTACGCTGAGAGACCCAGAAGAAGAACTATCAGAACAAGAAGAGTCCCCGAAAGATCATGAAAATCCTATTGGACTAGAGGGAATAACATAGTAGAATGCGATGTTTTTGTTCCGTTAGTGGAAAAGACGTCAGAATCGGTCGAATTTGAGGGAGAAGTGGAAGATGAAGATGAGGATGAATTTTATGATTGCGTAGATGAGATTCAAGCCGAATAATGCATCTAACGTACCTAATAAATTTCTTTCAAAATTTCATCAGAATTCGACGACTATCAAATGAAAAGTTTATTGAAGGTTAGTTTTCACATAAGAAGTTGGTGTAAAAATCAATGAACTGAGCATTTTTATTTCTCTAGAGCAAATTTCAGATAATAGTTACAGAGACTATTAAAAGAGGGAAAGTTGCAAAACTAATCCTTAAAAACCAGGTACTGTTGAGAAAGGGAAAGTTGTACCTAACTAAGAATGAGCAACCTTTACCGAGAAGTAATTGGGGCACAGAATTGACCAGCATTTTGACGCCTGAGAAGTCTCAAGACAAATGTGTGTATGAGTGTAGATCCATGCATCTGTTTCAGTTTTAGTTAAGTGAGGGAAAGTGTTAAAGTCTATGGTTTCTGTGTCGTAGCAACGGTTTTTTCGTTTGTAGACAGTGTCACTTAATGAAAATATAGTCTTACAGAATGCACTGATTTACAGAGTTTTCTTTAATATAGGAGGCAGAGTTCATCTAATTCGTAATACATTAATACCTTTTACGTCCCTTTTCAAATAGTTATCCAGAATAATTTACTATTTTTAATAGGTACTTCATTTCATTACTCATTACAAAAAATAATGCGTTTCGTTTCATTCATCTAAGTAAGTAAGTAGATGAGTGAAACGAAACGGAAGAAAAGCGCAGCGCGTGAATGCGATAACTTCAGACTGCTGGCGATATTCAATATTGTACCATCCTTTTTCCACTCGCAGTGATCCCGTATCGCTTGCCTGTTGTTTCTTGCACACAAACACAATTTTCTGTCCTCCTATCCTATCTACGTATGCCGGCGCACCGCACGTCATGTCATGTTAGAAAGAGAACTTTCGTTATTTTTTTGTTTGTCTTGTCGTTGTCTGACTGGCTGCATGGTTATTATTACTTTTGCCTGTCCTAGTGAGGACGAATGTATCAAAAAAAAAAATTGTCTGTCATCGCGACGAATAATCCAGTTGCCAGGTTAAAGAAAAATTGCCAAATTTTGGAATTTCAAAATGTGATTTAGTGTGGTCCAGTATTTCGTTTGTGGTGTCATGGTTATTAACCGGGATGGTTTTTGTTGCATTGCAGTGTTCCGCTGTTCGCCAAGTCGCCGCTCGCAAAGTCATATAATTAATATGATGAATACTTTCGTGGCGGTCACTCGCTCTTCAATCTGCATGGAAATATAAATAATCAAAACCGTTTTTTTTTAATTTGTGTGCTTTAAAAATATATCAGTATTCATGCCCTTTCAGGTTTTTTTTTCCATTCAACCATTAAAAAAAACATAATTATTTCTCCAGCCGTCCTTTTTGTCCAAAAATCGTCCCATTTCAGATAGCGAATCGTCCGAAAATCGACGCAGGTACTGGTAACACTGTTCCTGAACCCAAATTGACTTTCTGATAGCAACTTATTATGTTCTAGAAACCATTCTAAGCGATTTTTAACCATATGTTCAGCTATTTTTGCTAAAACAGATGACAACGCTATGGGTCTGTAGGAAGACGGATCTGATTTAGGTTTGTTTGATTTCAGTAATAAGATTAAAATTTGTGTTCTCCAAGTCCGAGGAACAATCCCCGTTAGCATTACTTTATTGATCAGTGAGAGATAGTAAGTAAGAGTATTGTCATCAAGGTTTGACAAGAAAGAATATGGGATTCCATCTTCACCTGGTGCTGAATCTTTAATAGTTGAAAGAACCCCTTTTAATTCACACAATGTAAATGGAGAGTTCAGATTATGATCAGTAGGATTAATATTGCTATTTGTTGCAGGTGATAGTAAGGGAGGATGCAAGACAAATTGTTCAGGAGCGGAAGCTGGTGCCAAACAATCCATAATTTGTTCTGCTAAATTATTATTTATTTTTGGTTGTTTGATTGTCATTAAAAGCGGATCTAAATTTTCTAATATTTTGCCATACAATAGAGGGTTTTGTACCAGGGCAAATAGACAAACAGAAACTACGCCATCCTTCAAATTTCTTTTTCCGTAGTAATTCCTTAGTGTCATTGGCTACCTTTAGGTAATTATCAAAATTATAGTCTGTCATAGACATACAATATTGTCTTTCAGCCTCCTTTCTTTGTTTAACTGCAAGGGTGCAATCTTTATCCCACCATGGTGGCGATGGTATTATGCTTTTTCCACAACTTTTTAGGGGAAAAGTTTCATCAGCAGCTTGTATCAGTGCCTTAGCTATGAATTCAGAGCAGTCTGAAGTATTAGTAGAATTTATTTCTGGAACATTACACATTGCCTGACTTACTTTTTCTCTGAATGTCATCCAATCAGCGTTTGTTAAATTATATTTTTGACGTGGTTGTCTTACCACCCTAATAGGTTTGTTATATGGAAAGTGACCACCAATGGGTAATGGTCACTACCATATGTGGATTCCATAGGACACCAGGAAAGGAGTGATGCTAGATCAGGTGTACAAATAGATATATCTGGTGAGCTTGTTGATCTGGCAAGGCGAGTCGGGGCACCAGTATTTAATACACACAGATCATGAGAAGTTAGTAGATCTAGTAACTGTTCTCCATAATAATCAGTTGTGTTACAACCCCATAACTGATTGCGACAGTTGAAGTCGCCTAAAAGTATGAATGGTTTTGGAATAAAATTAATGATCTGATTGATTTCATGAAAAATTTGGTTACTTGGATGGGAATAATATACAGATATGTAACAGATATTATTTACAGTCACAGCACAAATTGAAAGGTCATTACTGTGTAAAGGTAGGGTTACAGGAGTAAAAGAAAATAGATTGTTGATAAGTATGGCAACTCCACCATACCCATCAGGTCTATCCTCACGAACACAGGAGAAACCTGGGATTTTGAGAACAGAATCCCGTTTAAGCCATGTCTCTTGAAGACAGATAACAAAGGGATCAAGTTTGTTAATAATATAAATTAGGTCTTGTTTTTTAGGTATTAAGCTCCGGCAATTCCACTGAAGCGCTTTGGCTCTGTGGGCCATTATTATATTTTGATACTAGATTTTACCCGCGGCTTCGCACGCGTAAACTATTTGGTCTGGTAGTTGCAATTGAAATTTTCGGGATTTTACAAAATTCCCCTGGAAATTTCCAAATTTATATCGTGGTCTTCATTGAGGTTGTGTTGTGAATAACTGTACAAAATTCAAGACTCTAAACCCAGTGCTAAAATTTCAAAATTTTTCCCTATCCTAATTCAAATTCATATCATTTATTCAGTAAATAGGCCGCAATGGGCACTTTTACACGTAATTTTTTTTAATTACCAACACTTTCGGAAAGACCATCATTGCCAAGAAGAATGCGCCGCAAGAAGCTTGGCAGAAAGTCATTTTTTCAAAATAAAATAAGTACAAATAAAATACTTAAAAACTACAGTAAGTATACAATTAAAGAAAAAAATACAAAATAATAATAACAATAATACACGGATGTATGGGGTCCCTTAGTTACAAAACTATCTTATCGGATAAAAAGTAGCGTATGTGTTATTCCAGACGTCCGGCTACCTACATACCAAATTTCATGCCTCTAAGCCCAGCGGTTGTTATTTCGAGATTTTATCCCTATCCCGTAGGAATATTGAAATAAAAAGTAGCCTATGTGTTATTCCAGAGGTCCAGCTACCTACATACCAAATTTCATGGCTCTAAGCCCAGTGGTTGTTATTTTGAGATTTTATCCCTAGTTATCCCGTGGGAATATCGGGTCAAAAAGTCACTTAAATGTTATTCCAGATGTCCAGTTACCTACGTACCAAATTTCATGACTCTAAGCCCAGCGGTTATTATTTCGAGATTTTATCCCTATCCCGTGGGAATATCGGAATAAAAAGTAGCCTATGTGTTATTCCAGAGGTCCAGCTACCTACATACCAAATTGCATGGCTCTAATCCCAGTGGTTGTTATTTCGAGATTTTATCCCTAGTTATCCCGTAAGAATATCGGGTCAAAAAGTCACTTAAGTGTTATTCCAGATGTCCAGTTACCTACATACCAAATTTCATGACTCTAAGCCCAGCGGTTATTATTTCGAGATTTTATCCCTATCCCGTGGGAATATCGGAATAAATAGTAGCCTATGTGTTATTTCAGAGGTTCAGCTACCTACACACTAAATTTCATGGCTCTAAGCCCAGCGGTTGTTATTTCTAGATTTTATCCCTAGGTATCCCGTTGGAGTATCGAGTCAAAAAGTTGCCTATGTGTTATTTCAGACGTCCAACTACCTACATACCAAATTTCATGACTCTAAGCCTAGAGGTTGTTATTTCGAGATTTTATCCCTATCCCGTGGGAATATCGGGATAAAAAGTATCCTATGTTTTAATCCAGGTTATAAACTAACTTTCCGCCAAATTTCATCAAAATCCGTCCAGCCGTTTAAGCGTGAAAAAGTAACAAACATACTCACTCACTCACTCACAAACTTTCACATTTATAATATTAGTAGGATATTGTATAGTGTGTCAATAATTGCTGCAGCGTTGGACGGTGATACGATGTTAGATTGTGATAATAATTGAATAATTAACTTAATGATGTCTGAGATTTGCATATTTTCCTTATTATTGTTTGCATTGTGAATGGGTTTATGTTCTGATATGACTGGATTTCTAACAATATTAGCATGGGCATGATAGTCATACCCCTTTGAAAGCTTTGGTGGTGCTTCGGTTTCAGAAAAACTGTTTTCTTGTATGACACATTTTGTGAATTTGGTAAGTTTTGTGAGCTTGAGGAGTTTTGTGTATCTCTAGATGTATTTGGCAGTGGTGGAGAAGTGAGTAGGGCGTCCGCATATGATACCCTTGAAACTGGTGGGTGTATTTTAAGTGCTTCTATGTAAGAGATGCAACTTTTACTCATTGTTTCTTTAATTGCCTTTTGTCTGTCATATTCCAGACATTTTTATCAATGGCTTGGTGGCATCCCTTGCATAGAATACACCAATACCTTTCCTCTTCCACATTGCAGTTGCTACCGGAGTGGCCTTGGCCGCACTTGTAGCATCTTGGAGTAGACCGACATTGGTTTTTTACATGCCCAAATCTACAGCAATTATAACATTGTATAGTGGGTATATATATAGCTCTACAGGAAGAGCAGCGTAACACATGTAAACCGGGTGGGAGGGTTCGACCATCGAAAGTTGCAACAATAGTACCTGTGTTAACATATTGATTAGTACCATCTATACCAGCTGTAACCTTCCTTTTCAATCTTCTCAACTTTATAATTGGGCCAGACCCAATTGGTACATTAATGTTGGCTATGACTTCATCATCTGACCAATCAGAAGGGACACCCCTTATAACGCCTAAACGTGTAACGTTAAACGTGGGTATAAAGGCTTTGTACTTTTCATTTGTTAAAATTTTGTTGGATAAGAACATATTAGCATCGTTGAAATTTGCAAATTCCATACTAATCCTGTTCCTACCTATGCGTTTCAAGGTACCATTAACAATACCATTAACATTGTATCGTTTTAAAAAACGACCAAATGTAACTGGGTGGAGAATAGTGGCATCATTTGCATTTTGATGTTTCTTTTTGGACATGGATTATGTATGGTGATAAATCAGTCTTTACGTATAGAGAGCGACCAACCGGCATACGAGTAGTAGTATCAGTAGTATTATTACTGATGTTTAGATCATGATTGTAATCATTTAGTACACTGTGTTGGGGAGTCTGATAATTTACTTTCACATCTTTTTCAGTTATTAACATTGACAATCATTTAGTGCATCTTTAATACCCCCTTTCCTTTTTCTTTTATGACACAGATTGCATTTCACTCTAAGTCGTTTTCGTTTAAGTAAATTTTGTTCAGATGTGGAGCAGTCTGTGTCCATAGACGACTCCAATGCGTCAACTAATACATCAATAGATGATTGAAGAGGAAATTCTGTCCCTCCTCCAGGGTCGGGCGGATCGCCCATATTTACAAGTTAATAAAAAATTACTTACCAAAGTATATACACTGTAACTATTTACAACTATACATATAATACAAATTAATTGAGGTAAATATATACACTTTA
Source organism: Choristoneura fumiferana (assembly GCF_025370935.1). Taxonomy (NCBI): domain Eukaryota; kingdom Metazoa; phylum Arthropoda; class Insecta; order Lepidoptera; family Tortricidae; genus Choristoneura; species Choristoneura fumiferana. The sequence goes on from NC_133500.1 coordinate 742,072, forward strand.
ATCTACTTAACAACAATCCTTAGCTGATTATAATTATAATTTCAAATTTCACAAAAAAACCGCGTCCTCTTCTCACGAAGTTTCCCGCCCTTTCCCATCAAAGAGTATATAATCACTACGTTTTAAGAGTCGGAACTCTCATACAAAAACAATACCACGATTGTAGTATGAATTCAGTGTCTTTTTGGTGCCAATATCAAGAAACGAACTGCACAGACTAAACAGGGCCGAAAAAGTCACATTGACAAGTAGTGTTGTTAGGAACAGTCGATATTATCGATATTGTAACAGCATAGTGTTGTGCTTTTTTATCGATATATTGTCAAAAAACGGCACGTAGTGGTGCGCTTTTTATTAATTAAATGATCGAATTAAAGAAAAAAAAAGTTGTTTTTCTTAATAATAATTTATTTTCATGTCATGGATCTGTTTTTCTTTACATAGGTAAATACAGTTTCACGTTACACAAGTATTGTATTGTAGTATTGTATTGTCCGTTTTGCACTGCACAGCACTTGTGGAAGGCTGCGCATGTAAATATTCCACACTGGGCAACTCCAAAGCTGAACCTGAAACAAAGTTAAATTTAGCCAGTAGCTTACACTAACTAATGCAAGATAAAATAAAATTGGTACGCACAATCCAATTTTTGTCATATTGCAGGTCAATGACCTATGTTTACCTAGACAACTTTCTTACAATGTCTTGCCTTATTGTCAAATATGTCTTTACTTGTCAAATGAATGAAATGAAATGTAAGGTGATCTTGGAGTTAGTTGACAATACATAATTTTGTATACCTCTGATAAACAATCTACTTGCCACGCCAAATGTAATGAAATTAATTCTGTAGTTTTTACCCGATTCTGGTGAAGCCCAAAAGGAGGATTATATTTTGACCTGTATGTATGCATATCCATTTCTATCTCCTCTAACTACTAAGCAGCTCAACCTATTTTTAACCCCTAACGCAAAAAGAGGAGTGTTATTACATGAAGTGTACCATAAACACAGACAATATAGAAAAAATGGTCAAGTGCGAGTTGGACTCGTACATGAAAGGTTCCGTAAACAGTTCAATAAAAGTTTTTCCAAAAATTCTTCTAATATAAGTATTTTTTTTTGCTGACTGTACTATATGCCCCTGGTTACCAAAGTACTCGTCAAGACGACAAACGAGTCCAAACTCGATGCAGTTGTGTTGTTTATCACAGTGTTCCTATGGTCACCCGCTAGCTTTATCATCAGATCAACTCTAAAATTCTAAATTATGCTATAAGGTATAGATTTTTATCAGTGATAGCTTACCTGTTGTATTGTCAGTTTTACACTGCGCACCACTTGTAGAAACTGTGCATGTAAATATTCCACACTGGGCAACTCCAAAGCTGAACCTGAAACAAAGATTAATTTAGCCAGAAGCTTCCACTAACTTATACAGGTGAAATATAATTAGTGTGTATAGCCAATTTTTCTGTCTATTACTAATGCTCTGACCGGCAACAGAAAACCAGCGTTACTGCACATAATGTGCGGCAACACATGCTGAGTGGAGACCCTTTTTGGTATCCTGCTGTGTCACCTAGTAACATAGTTTAAGTGCTAGTTCTAGTCTTAGTTTTAGGTGGTACATTTTTGGAGCCAAAATAAACTTTTCTTTCTTTCTTTCTTTCTTAACTATACTATACATTCAAAATACCTAGCATTATTATTGATGACGAAGCAAATTAATTTATAACATATATTGTATGTAAAAAAAATATGTGCATGTGTATTGATGGTATTTATTAGGGTTATGGTTTATGGGGGCGACTGAAAAACAGCGCTGTTAGCCAAGGGACTTTGTTCTGCAAGGTGCAGGCATAAGCTGAGTCGCTTTCCCTTTTGATAGTTTGATTGTACTTATTATTTGTTATGTACCTATGTAGAATTTGTAAACAAACTATTAAATCAATATCTTTTATTATTTTATTATTATTATTATAAGATGCAGTAAGTCAAGTTGCAATAGAGATAAATTGAAAATAAAATAAAGTGTTTACCTTGGCTGTTCTTGCCATCTTTAGGGGAAAGCCTTCAAGAATTTCTTCAGAAAGAGGTTGCATGGGAAGTCCCAATTTTGGTATGGCTTTCTTCTTCAGCCGGGTTTCGATTTTGTGAAATCTCGTTGCCAACTACTTTCACCCACTGCTTACAACTGAAATAAAATTTAATTGTCGTGATACTATATAATACGAATTGACGTCGGCCAGCCAAATATAACCTCAACACCTATTATCAGATTTATCAGTAACTTTACTTACACATGTTCACTTAGAGGAAGCAAAGAACATTTTATTTTCACAATGTTTTTCTTGAATACCACAAATTTCGCATCTCCTCATGTTGAATGGTTTCTTAGTAAAGGACAGCCGTGAAAATAACGGTAAAAACTAGAGTCCTGTCTCGAATAAATGCACTTTAGTGAAAGAAAAGTTAATGCGGAGGAGAAATAATCTCAAACTCAACGCTATTAACAAAACAAAACACCAAAATACACGAAAATTCAAACAGTAAACACAAAATCTCGCGAAGGCGTCCGTTCCCACGCAGCAGATGAAGGTTTGTGGGCTGCCATATAAATTGAAAAATAGAACTAAATTTTTTCATTTACTTAAATAAAAAAGGATATCCAGTCAGAATTATTTTTATATTGTATTATTTATCTTAGTAATATTTTTTTCCGCCTATTTTTTTTTTCACAGCTTAAAATGTGAAGAATTGCAAATATTATAATTTAAGTGAAATTTCTAAACACAGATCATTTCATAAATATGGCAACCAATAAGTTATTTTGGAGAGGTTGGTACAAAAAAGTCACTAGCTCCAAAGACTACAGTATATATAGGGAGATAGACGGGTATCTCAGAACTTGTATTGGTTCGTATGGAAAGAGGTGCCATCTAGTTCTCATTGTTAAAGCTCGCGCCTATGCATGTCTACCTAGATATACATATAGATATGTATGTTTACGTATGCATAGCTACGTATAGATTATCAATATTACGCTATAGATAAAATTAACGTCACGCGTCCTAGAGACTACATTAGTACCTAACTTTTTTTGTGCGGGAAATGTCCTTAAGACTACTTGGTAGTCTCTAGGACATTTCCCGCACAAAAAAAGTTAGGGACTAATGTAGTCTCTAGGATGCGTAACGAGTTAAGTAAAAATGTTATTTTCAATAATGCACATGTTTAAACAAAAAAACATGTGCAATACTGAGAATAACAGATTGTGCCGAATAGAAGAAGACAACCAAGTTCACGGCACTTGGGCAATTTTATTATTAAAATCAGTACTTACCAAATGTTAATGTACCACGTTTTACTTTTTTCAATGGTCTACTTGCTACTATTTTGCTTAGATCTCTCTGCGCTATAAAGGGTATAGAGAAAGGGAAGTAAAGTTTTAATTCAGATTTATCAATTGCCATTTATTTATATCATGACAGGCTAGCAACCTGTCACTATTGTACCGTTTTTGTCAAACTTAACTAAACCTATAATTGCTAAAAGTGGTTCCGAAGCGGTAACGTTTCGTGTGCTCTGCCTACCCCATTTGGGAATACAGGCGTGACGTTTGTGCGTGTGTAATGGGCTATGTTTTGCAGTATTATAGTAGTTTATGCAACTGTATCTTAATAGGGGTCACATGAGTGTTTTAAGGCCTAATTACGTACAGTTGCATACAAATATTTTATCTACATCCATATATTAAATCTTCTATCATGTGTTCCGCGAACCCTTGAGAATGACCTGCATTGCAACGAGTACTAGGTATGTCTGCCCCACGACTTGCGCCCGGTGCGCGCCCGATGACGACGACCTGCGCCTGCTGGTGAACGCCCCGCTGCTGCACCTGTACTGTAACTGTAATGAATGATGTATGAAATCTCATTACGATATAGATTTCTGTATCCCCCGTGCTGTACTGCCGTGGTCATAATAGAATTCAATATCGTAATGATGGTCGTGGCTGTCGTAATCTGTGGTTTTGAACGCATAATGGAGGATATACTATATGGGTGTAGATAAACATACATTTGCAATGAGATTACTGGCTATAATCAACTACATAAAATAAAAATCTATATTCTTACGCTAGAAAAAGGCGTTTATGCTCTAGCACGTCATGTTTCTGACTCCGTTTAAGTAACTATGAGATAGTCTCACGGTAGATTAATGTTCAAAATTAGATTGTAGCCGATTATTAGTGGCTTCATGTGCATGTCACATCGCGTAGCAACAATTTATAGCAAATTTTCACAATGACAATAATTCTTATTCTAAATATTACCTATTATGCATACACAATATTCGAAAAAGTGTCATCGTCTTTACCGGTTCTTAAAAAACTTTATCATGTATATTATGAACGGCCGTAAAATGTTTTACTTATTTACACACAAAAAATCAAGGAAACATATTTTTAAAGCAGTCTTTGAAATAACATCAACTGTATCAGAGAAATCAAAGTTTTATTGTCGTATTTTAACTACAGAAATTTATGTTAAGGTTAATACCTTCAAAATTTAATTCACATTCCTCTTATAGTTTCCAAGTAAAATGCCTGTGATGTGACAGGACGAACAATAAGGGTTCCATTTTTGGAATTTTACATTGTTACCGCAACATATTTAGAATAACTAACTAAGATCATATGGACGTAGAGTTCGAAATCTAAACTAATAAAACTAGGGACTGTAGATTTGGCAAACTGATATAAATCTGATAATAATCCAATCATTTGGCAGTTACATCCTGTTCATCCTGGCCAGGGTCATCTCCGTAGAAGGGAATTTCTCAAAAGTTAATGGCAAACACAAAAAAACTACACAGTTGTTTAATTTCAATGACAATGCGTTTTTATAATAGACAACACCTAATGCTGCAGCCAGAGTCGTCTGCTCATGACGGAACTCCTTAAAGCACAGATATGAAATTTTACATGTACGTTCAGTTTTGATGTAGGTATACATGACTTTATGAGACACTAAAATATATAACTAAAAAGATAAAAATAAATTGAAATAAAAAAGTTCTCGAAAACAAGCAATTACTTAAGTTGTTAAGAAAGTTACACTATCCTGACTGACACAGACTACTTTTTCTCCGAAAAAATGCAAATTTTCCGCGGATAAAAATAATTGAATACAAATCCGGAGTTGATTTTCAAAATTCTTTCAAAGATACAATGCCTCTCATTGACAATTAAGAATGTTATAATAGAACAAAATAGAAATTCATGTCCCGCAGAAACTTTACAATTTCTCGGGATTAAGTAAAAAAATAGTGTAGCTTTCTATCAGTTAATTTTTTTGTAAATCGAACTAAAGATTTACATCTATCCCGCGGGAACTTTGCGAGTTCCCTAGATTAAAGAAGCCTTTTTCACATTACAGGGACAGCTGTGTGGCTGTGTACAGAATTAACTTATTCTTATCCCGAGGAAAAATGAAATGAAAGGAAATGCGTAACTATTTTAACATTTTCTAAAATTGCACATTCCATTCCAAAGTTCGCCTTAGGGGAAGCCAATGTTCAGCAGTGGACGTCTTTCGGCTGACATGATGATGATGATTCCAAAGTTGGTACAAATATGATTTTTGAATAATAAAATTTGCACCATCTGTCTGAATCTAAAAAAACGTCTGCCTGTATTTGTATAATTCCATTAATCCTCCGAAAAATCAATCAAACAAAACACGAAAAAAAAGATCGCAAATCAGGGCGATGGTTCTTAGACATGCTTTTTCAAAATCGGTTCAGCCGTTTTTGTGATTTTGAACTTTGAAGTTACAAAATCGGGTTCGGGAGTTTTGGTGGAATTGGTCGGAAATCGGATTGCGTATACCTTTAGGCCTTTGTGTGGAAAAATTTGAAGAAAATCAGGATATTAAGTATATCAAACTTAGACTGAAAACTATAACGGTTAAGTTTGCTTGAAAATTATTAGTAGTTTAAAAGTAAATAGCAGCCTAAGCCTAGCCTATATTTTTTATTTTATTTTTATTATTGTTGCTGTCTTTTTTAATGTCACGAATAAATGTTTTCTTTCTTTCTTTCCTAAGGTATAAAATTTACCTAAACTTGGAAGATTGCGTATAAAATACGAAATCCTTAGAAAAATATTACTTAATTTTTTCGTAATGGCTACGGAATCCTATTTACGGCGTGTCCGACACGCTCTTGGCCGGTTTTTTTTTCGGATTATTCCTTAGAAATTGAATGAAAAATTAAAATGTGGACCGTAAGAATTGTTCTTAGTATATAAGTAAATGTGTCTAATGCAAATAATTAATCATGATATCGTAATAATAAAGTAAAAAAATGCGACGTTGCCAGCTCATCATCATCACCCCAGCCTTTATACGTCCCACTGCTGGGCACAGGCCTCCTCTCAGAACAAGAGGGCTACATCCTTGTTCCTCATAACTCTTGCGTATATTTTTATGTACTTTCAGTAGATCAAATAATTTTAAAAATATTTGTAGAGAACATATTTTTGAGTTTCCAGTTGTGTAGATATTACTGAAAGGCTTGCTCATGTGTACATATGTTTGATTGATGAATCTGCTCAGATATAAAAGTACCCTTCCATGTACATTTATATTTGAAGCCTTGGTTATGCTCATATATTTGAACTCGACTGTACAAGCTTTGCTTAGTTTGGTACTTGGTCAATTGGTGTCAAGTGTCCCACGATATTTTTTTTTATGCTAATATTTTTATACTGTCGGTTTTATCAATACAATTTGATTTCCCTGCCAAAATTTGGTTTACCTCTTTGCTCCAATTACTTATGCAAACTATATAGTTCGCCAGTTTTTCTGTATCACATGTCAAGAAATTGTAATCCAGGTGTAACGTTATAGCTTGCGGTGGTGTAGCTTATTATAATCCGAGATATTACTTATTAGACAACAGTTTAAAAATTTCGTATACAATATTTTCTATCTGTGCAATCTGTATGGTTGAGCATTTCAAAAATTGCAGTTTTTCGTATTCGTGATGCTAGTGCCAATCTGCATTTAAACGAGTTTTCGACTCTTAAAACTTTATTTAATTTCGCTTGCAATTTTGTCAGCTGTTTTCTTCGTGGACTCTGCTTCAGAATTCCATTTTTTGTTCTTACGAATTCCTGAAAATAATAAAATGAATTATTGATTGGAAATGTAAGAAACTGAACTAATTATAATGCATTATATATAATGCTGTATTGGATTAACACTAAGATAAGATCGCATAGCTGATCAACTCGTCAAGTAGGATTTTGCGGAAGGTCCGTCGAGATCGCAACACCATTTTACTCTCTATTCTTATCGCTAGAGGCACAACCAGAGGCATTTCAATCTCAGACTTCGAGGCTGGCAACGTATTAGTAATTTTTTAGCTTTGCTAGTGTACCTATCAGGTGTTACATTTGCTAGTTTTCTTTCAATGGAAATATGTCTTAAATCAATTATTATAGTAATAAGATTTTGAGCACAAGTAATACAATACCATACAACTATTTTTATTGAACACCACAAATCAACACAATGTACAAGAAAATCGCTCGCCGCGCATTCGGTAACGCGTAGTCACGGCCGGGCCGTTACGCCAGCTAGGCCTTAAGCCATAATAATTACAAGAGAAGGTGCCACACACCTCTTAGCTGTATGCCAGTAATCAAGATTTTTCGGACGATTAAGTAGGAAATGCTATGGTGTAGGTTGCGGTAACACATGACCCGACAAGTCACTAAATGCAGGTAAACTCTCACTTTTAAAAAGTAATTTTAAACTTGCACTTTGTGAAAAACCTATTCTAATTTGGCGTCATGGGGCATCATCAGAGGAAGCCTTAAGTTTACCTTTTGTATTATTTTTGTGAAAGTATAAATAAAGCTGTCGTCGACACGACAGCCTTGGGATCAATCGGGTAAAAGAAAAAACTCGCAGTTCGGGTAGTGGACTGTATTTCTTCGGGTAATTCGTATCGCGACACGAAAAATCCGGTATCGATAGCCAAGGTCGTCGGGTGAGCAAGTATAGAGTTCAGTTGGAAAGCCAAGTCGCAGGTTCGAGAGATGGTTCGGGTCCGGGGTCGTCGCAGATATCGTAAGGCTCGCTGGGATATCTTGTCCTAGTCACTCGGATGGCTCGCTGAAGTCGACTAGACTCGCTAGGGGGGAGACCGTCGTATTTATACCCGAGCGGCGGGAAGACGGCCTCCCGCCTGAATTGGCGATAATTCAGGCGGTCTGGTGGTCGCTGGGTTTCAGAAACCGCTTTGAATTATCGCCATTTTCGCTATCGATGTCGGGTTTTATTGATCGCTACTTATAAACTACTGAACTTACTATTTACAAATGAACCTAATTTACTCGGAATCGTGGTGCCCTAGTATTCGGTATGGGCTAGGGTCGCAAAAATCAACTTCAAAAATCTTTATTTCGGGAAACTTAACCTAAAATAAATCAATGAACTAAAACAATTACTTTGCTCACCCGAGACCTGGTATTATCTAGTGATATCCACTTATGCAACATGTTCGTGTTCATGCGGTTCCTCCACCTCTTCACTGTGGGAGCGCGCATAGGTCACGGCAACCACACTGCACTGACGCGTTTCGAACTCAACCAGAGCTCAAATTCAGAGCTCCAAACCTAAGACAACAGACTCGCAATGATGCCTTGCCACCTGTTTTTTAGTTTTATTTATTTTCATTTTATTTTATCATGCGCATTTTCTTTCTGTTCTTATTATTTACCCGGCTCTAGAGTAAACTTGTTACGCTGTGGACGGGCGCAGGCTGAAAATCAGCGCTGCAAGTTTCCTTTGCTCGCAGCTTTATGCTGAGCCTAGCCCATTGCCACCTGCTTATATTTTTGTTTTATGTGTAATCCTGTCTATTTTCTGGGCAATAAATGATTATTATTATTATTATTAATTAAAACTAACTTACAGTACTAATTTACAATAATCTTAAAGTCTATTAGAATCTATATAATACAAGCTTAAATGTGGCATTATCTGGGAAAAGGTACCTTGTTCTCGGTTCTAGTTTCCGAAATAATCGCGTTCAAAGTAAAATATCGAAAAAAAAACATTTTTTTCTTTTTTTACTCTTTATTAATAAGCAGGGTCTAAATTTTAATTTCACAGAGACACAAGTTTAAATCGATTTTTAGGGTTTCGGAGCCAAAATGGTTTGCAAAACTGAACCCTTATAGTTTCGCCATGTCTGTCTGTCTGTCCGTCCGCGGCTTTGCTCAGGGTCCATAAATGCGAGAAAGCTGTAATTTTGCACGGATATATAGGTAAACTGCCGACAAAATAGTACAATAAAAAATTTTAAAAAAATGTTTATAGGGCACCTCCCATAGACGTAAAGTTTGGGGTGATTTATTATTCTCATCCAACCCTATAGTGTGGGGTACCGTTAGATAGGTCTTTTAAAACATCAGGGGTTTGCTAAGACGATTTTTCGATTCAGTGGTTTGTTTGCGAAATATTCAACTTTAAAGTGCAAATTTTCATTAAAATCGAGCGTCCCCCCCCCCTCTAAAATCTAAACCGGTGGAAAAATTTGAAAAAAATCAGAATGGTAGTAAGTATATCAAACTTTAAAGGAAAACTATAACGGCTTAGTTTGCTTTAGAATTATTAGTAGTTTATGAGTAAATAGTAGCCTAAGGTATAAAGTATACCTAAATTTGGAAGATTCCGTACAAAATATGAAAATCCTTAGAAAAATATTACTTATTTTTTTGTAAGGCTACGGAACCCTATTGCTATGCCGCTCTGACATGCTTTCTGTGCGCTCGGTATCGGTTTAGAAGACGTGTCGGACAC
>NC_133500.1:752052-767412 GCF_025370935.1 Choristoneura fumiferana
AAGACCATTTTTGTTAAATTTTAAAGATCTATAATTTTTTTTGAGGCGTTTCTGCTTATATTTCAGTAGGTATCAGATGAGTTAAATAACGCCCCTTTTTTCGCACCAGAAAATAACATAAACATAACTTTTTTTTTTTGTTACTTTCGGCAAGTTCCGCCGCGGCAGACTATCAGATTCGGACTCAGCAAACCTTTTATGGGAAACCTTGTACATTTCATCGCGGTATCAAGTAAGTTACAATTTTGCAGTCCGCTCTCCATCTATATAGCAACACGAAAAATTGGGCAAATGGACCAAATTGCATCGTAAAATTGCCGTGACGAGGAACTTTTCAAAACAAATTGCGTTATTTATTACGTCACTAGCTGTTGCCTTGCCTGTGCGACTCCTTCCGCGTAGAATTCTTTTATCGCTAATCCCGCGGGGAACTATGCAATTTTTCGGTTTAAAACTTATAAAAAATATCCTGTCCTTCCCCGGACTCAAAACTATCTACCCTAGGTAGGTATACCGAATTACATCTAATTGGTTTAGAAAGACGTAAAGATTACAAAACGAATTAGGTACTTACTTACAAACTTTCCCATTTATAATATTAAAAGGATTTGGCTGGCAATATAATTCCAAAACCACAGCCCAATTCGTACCTACGTGTTCCAGCGGGGTTACTCCGAAATTCGAAAATCGAAGTATGTGTCGTTCCGTCTATTTACTATTTAATATGTAGAGTAGAGGGACGGTACGATACAAACTTCGAATTTCGGAGTAGGCCCTCCTCAGGTTTGCACTTTTATCGGGTCTTTATCGTTTTTATCGCCAGCCTGTTTGTAGGTAAAACAACGTGTTGTATTAGGTACAGATATTTCGCCGACCCGCCCACCAAACGCATGTCAAATTTCAATTAAATTCAATGAGGCTATCGCGTATTTAATCGCCACTAGAGTCGGCTAGTGTAGCGTGAGGTCTCCGAAATGTCAAATCTCATAGTTTTTGGGTGAGCTACGCGGGTTATTTATAATTAGAATCATTTTGTGAATATTTTGCAATATCTGAAATTAATTATGGCAAATTTTTTTCCTCGCTTAATGCATTGTCGTTGTATGATATACGTGTCGAAAGTAGGAAATTCCCAACTCGTGCCGGCTCAAAACACTCGCTTCGCTCGTGTTTCAAGTTCTCCGCCACTCTTTGGAATGCCTACTTTCCGCACTTGTATCATAAATATGATTTTAATCTAAACTTTGCGGGCAACGCCCGTAATAACAGACTTTGAAAGCCATACTTAAAAACCTCACGCAACAGTGCGCCATCTAGTGAACAAAAAACGATAGCCCTCATTGAAATCGAATATCCTGAAAATATTGGAGAATCTCAAATTGATTTTTGTTTAAATGATATTATAACGGATAACTCACGTCTTAAACCGAGTTTAGCTCGACATGTTTCAGGCTATTTCGTAGCCCTTCCTCTCAGGAGCACGCGACTCGGCGGCTGCCGCAACACGCACACTACCTACGCGCCACTGCTCTGCTCTGTCCTCTGTCCCTTCGATTCTGAGTAGGAAAAGCCATATTTTTTCAAAATTGAAAAAAAAAAGAATAGACATCTGTACACGAAAACGCCCATCAATTAACTAAAACTTTTACTTTTTTTTATTGCTCACCCGCGACCTTATGATAGGGTCGTTTGTTTATGCGGTTCCTCCACCTCCAGACTGTAAGAACACACATAAATCACACAAACCCGGATGGGTGCACCACCACCACCACACTACACTGACGCGTTTCGAACTCAACATGAAGCTCTCATCTTCAGAACAATACAACCGTTCACCATGCTACCAGAAGTTTGTTGAGTCATATTACTTATTCTGTGGTTGAGTGTAACATTGCATAAGAACGCAGGTGAGCAAAGTGTACTTGTTTTAGTTCTCTAACGTAAACAAGGTAAGGGCGGAGTTAGCGATATTCCTACGAAACCGAGCCTTAGGTAGGTACCTTTTTATTTGAAAAGAATAATGAGCCATCTAGTGATGTGCTTAATATACCTAATGTCCACGAACGGCCATGATTTGATTGCTCGTCGTCGCAAAACCAACTTCCATTACAAAATTAGGATTAGAGGCATCGCAAATCCACTTAAACGCTTCTTAAACGCCGCTAACTCACTCGTGCATAATTACGGATATTTTTATGACTAACGGGTAATATGTTAATTATCTTTATTAGAGCTTTGCGGTTTTTACTCCCACTCAAATAATACGGTTGCGATAGAAGGCGACCGGCACCGCAAAAAAAGCATTGCAAATGTATATATATATTATGTATAACGAGATAAGGTACTCTTAGGTATATTTCGCAATGAAAGACCATGGTTCGCCAATCAGTTTCCCTATGATAATTATGATAAAAGACGCATTAAAATTTCTATAGGTAGGACTTTGTCAAAAATCAGCGACGGCTATTCATTCCGACATAGCCAAGCTAATTAGCTCGTTGAAGTGGCAATGGGCAGGTCATTATAGCACGGAGAACAGATGGCCGTTGGGGCCGCAAAGTTCTCGAGTGGAGACCGCGGATCGACAAGCGCAGCGTAGGACGTCCACCAACGAGATGGACGGATGGCCTGGTTAAAGTCGCGGGTTCACGGTGGATGCTAAATGCAAGCCTCTGCCAACCGAAGCAACTGGAGGTCTATGGGGGCGGCCCATGTCTAACAGGGTAGATTTGATTAAGGTAGAGCCAGATTTCCACACCGGTTCCGCGCCTTTCAAAAGACGGCCATCAAAATTTTCTTTTGCACTAGGAAGTGGCGTCCCTTGCCATCTGGCGACTAGTAGAGCGAGCGATCCTCTTGCTTTACCACAAAGCCGGCTCTGTCAAAAACATCTGAACTCAAGCGGTCACGAAATGTCTGAGTGCTTAGCTGGCCCCGATATTTATGATGATGACTTCTGATTTCATTACCCAGATGTGCTCACGAATTAGTTAGTAATTAATAATGACTACAACTACTGCATACAGTAGAATAGATGCAGCATTAAAGGTACAGAGAGGGAGCGCGAAGTGGTCCACATAGTCTTTTATTTATTCCACTCGCTTAGTAACTTGTTAATTAAGATGTAAACCATAATAAATACAAACAACAAAGCTTTCTCCTGTTTTTTCCAGAGAATAATTTTCAAGAGGTGCGCTGCGAGCGCGTGTTTGAATCGATGCGTTTGTGCTGCATCAAGTTCAAGCCGCAGTCGCTCGTGTGTTCGGGATACGACTTGGAGCCACGCCAGTTCGCGCCCGACACTGAGAAGCTCGCTCGACAACAATCGAGCGCGTCAATATTCTTAGGGGCAAACAACAATCGAGCGCGTCAATATTCTTAGGGAACCCGCAAACAACAATCGAGCGCGTCAATATTCTTAGGGAACCCGCAAACAACAATCGAGCGCGTCAATATTCTTAGGGAACCCGCAAACAACAATCGAGCGCGTCAATATTCTTAGGGAACCCGCAAACAACAATCGAGCGCGTCAATATTCTTAGGGAACCCGCAAACAACAATCGAGCGCGTCAATATTCTTAGGGAACCCGTAAACAACAATCGAGCGCGTCAATATTCTTAGGGAACCCGCAAACAACAATCGAGCGCGTCAATATTCTTAGGGAACCCGTAAACAACAATCGAGCGCCTCAATATTCTTACTAAGGTAACCGCAGACAATCAAAGTGCGTCAACTACTTGTCTATGGTAACAAGCAAACAACAATAAAGGGCTCAGCTCAATCAATCAATAGACGAAGGTCTATAATCAATAATCAAAATGGTTAAGACAAGAACAAAGCGCGTCAACAGTATAGTCTAAGCTGGTAACGTGTCAAAGCTTTTTGTACCTATTGATAAAACAAACAATAGGTATACTAACCTAATCTCGTCCTACTTTTTTTTGTTTGTTAGCCTGTTAGTGTCCCCCACTACTGGACAAAGGCCTCCCCTTCTTTCCGCCTCTCGTCCCTATCGAGAGCATGCTCCTGCCACTCTTATTTGATATGCGTCCAACTCGTCCCGCCATCTCCTTGCAGAATAAAAAAAATAGACAATGAACAGGATAATAAACCATCTTTTTTCTTTTCAGTAAATAATGGACAAGCGTCAACGCAGCCAACCCCTAGGAAAAAGGAGTTGGATTTTCAAGTACCCAAGGACTTTTCAGCTGACTTTTACAGTGCTGGGACTCGGCATTTTCTTCTCGAAACCGCTGTACGATATCTTCTTGAGACGCGCGAGCCTTTTGACTATTCCGAACCACCGACAACTTTCACCAAAAGACAATCCAAAGTCTTGAATCCAGAGGCTTGAGTTGATTTTAATATAGGTATAGTTTTGTTTAATATTATTATGGAATCAGTTTCCAAAGCAAGAGAGAGACTCGCAAAATATCCAATCATTTTCGCGAAGTGCGCTAGGCAAAGCGCGTTGTACGCTCGGTGTGTGTTACTTTTAGAAGACCAAGTGAAAAAAGACAGTTGTGCTAAGGAGTTCCAGGAATTCAAAGCTTGCCTGCAATCTGCTGCCAAGGATATGAAAACAAGGATCTAACATGAGGGTTAAAGAGTTTATAGACTTGCCTTTGAAATACCATATTTTTATAGGAACGGTTATACGACTTGCTCTGATCGTGTATGGAGACATACATGATAATCTTTACGATGTCCCATACACAGATGTTGATTATAAAGTGTTCACGGACGCCGCTCGGCATGTTGTTAATGGAAATTCTCCATACAAACGTCATACATACAGATACAGTCCTCTGGTAGCTTACCTTTTGGTACCGAATATTATCCTCGGAAGAAACTTCGGGAAAATACTCTTTTCTGTCTTTGATATCTTAGTCACTATCGCCGTGAAATCTTTGGTGCGGTACCAACTGGGATCTAAAAAGGAAAACGTGACAAGGATTTCTACTTATTGCTCTTTATTTTGGCTTTACAATCCTCTAAGCATTGGTATCTCCACGAGAGGCAATGCCGATTCTGTTCCGTGCTTTTTCATTATACTTTCGATATTGTTTTTACAAACTGAGGTAGTTAAATCGTCATTCAAGTACGCCCTTTCTGGTATTTTGCTGGGTGTATCTATTCATCTGCGGTTATACCCTTTGGCATTTAGCTTTCCAATGTATTTGTCTTTGGGCGAATATAAGATCAACAGAAAAACAAATTTGAAAGAAGGCATCATAGCACTCCTGCCCAACGCGAAGCAATTGACTTTAGCGTCAAGTTGCGTTGTAACTTTGTTCTTACTCACCTACGGCATGTATTTGTTATACGGCTACGAATTTTTATTCGAGACCTACATCTACCATTTATTCAGGAAGGACACGAGGCATAACTTCTCTGTGCTCTTCTACTATTCTTACTTGACAATGGATCAGCTAGCATTTGATATTGTAAAGGCGCTGTCGCAAATATTTGAATGCGTAATTTTGTTTGTCGCTAGTTTGACATTCGGTTGTGACCCCAAGACTTTGCCGTTCGCATTGTTTTTCCAAGCGGTCGTTTTAGTTGCGTTCAATAGCGTGATGACGTCACAGTATTTCGTGTGGTTCTTGTCTTTACTACCATTAGTAGTGCACGATTTCAGAGTGAAATCAGCGAACGCTTTATTCTTGACTCTGATCTGGGTTTTCGCTCAAGGCGCCTGGTTGTTTTATGCTTATTTGTTAGAATTCAAATGTAGAGAGGTGTTTATACTTATTTGGCTGAAGAGTATTGTGTTTTTCTGCGCCAATATTTTTGTGTTAGGCCAACTCGTTAGGAGCTATACGCCAGAATATGGCTTCGGTCAAATTCGTGGTTCGAAAGAAAAACATAAGTAGCTAGCATTGAGTGCAATGAATTTGTTAATAGAATAGAAAGTTGTAGATATAGTTAATTTTTTCATTAAATAAATAATAAAATTAAATCCTAATATTTTATTTTCCAACAACAGTTTACTAACATTAAAACCACTAACTCATGTTATATTAATTAATTAGAAATGCATTGGCAAATTACTTGTATTCATAGCCAACTAATTCATGCGCACCAAAATTCAATAATTAAACTAAACTTGCAATGAACCTATTAAAAAAAGGCTAATTCGTTAACCATAAAATTTGAATCTGTTAAGGTCAAAAAACTCAGGTCAAGATTTGACAGACTAATTAGTATTGATTACTTTCATATTGTGATACCTGTATTGCCTGCGTTGGATTGCGTTTATCTCAGAAACGCAAGTTTTCTTGGACACACTTAAAATATAATTGGACCTTGTAATGATACTCGACTAACTAAACAAGTATAAATAGGCATTAACAAATTAAAAGTATGAATGATTCATTGCAAGCCCGGGAACTATTTCTTCTCAGGCATATTGACTTTGGTGAGGTCTTCGGTCTCTCCCTGAGACATGTTGGAAAGCTTTTTGCCGATCCGCTCGTGCACGTCTAGATATTTGGCGACGCAGCGGTCCAGGCATACTGACTCGCCTTTCCCTGAATAACAAAAGATACAAACTGATAATATTGGTAAAGTAACAGCAACTTATAAAAGGATGTAGATTAACAAAAAGGATCCTTTTGTTCCTACTGAAAGTAGATCCATTTTTTTTATCTATTACTTTAAGAAGGCTTAAGTACACCAAATGTGACTATGTCAGCCTCAAGGGAAGCCACAGAGAACAGAGCCAAAATTAAAAATAATAATAGTAGAGTATCCTTTTTGTTAAACTACGTCCATTATGCTATTGTATAATATATCCTACTTTATTATATAGTTGTATTCCTTACTGATATTATAAATGAGAATGTAAGGTAGATATGCTGTTCGTTTCTTCATTCTTAAGCCGCAGAACCGATTTGGATGAAATTTGTTATAGTGATAGTTGGAGACTGGGAAGGACAAAGGATATTTTTTATCCCGGAAAATTGCGTTCCCGCGGTATAGCGATAAACGAAATCTCCGCAGACGGAACCGTGGGAAAAAGCTAGTAATATAAATGCCAAAGAAAGCGAGTGTCTGCGTGTATGTTTCTTACTCTTTCACACTAAAACATATGGACAGATTTAGATGAAGTTTGGTATGTAGATAGCAGGATTTTGGGTAGGTACACAATAGACTACATTTGACAACAATTTTCCTACAGGCATCGGGATGTACGGATAGCGTATAAAACTCCGAAATCTTAACTACTAGAGACATTTGAAATGTAGAAGTTGTGACTTATGATAGTTGCGATAGATGGCACCACACACCACTGTTGGCATATGCACGCAATCAAGATTTTCGAATTATTATATTATTATAACTGTGTCCCACTGCTTTTCGAATAACAAGTGGAATTTAAATCATTCCTCATAGTGATGAGATGAATCATTTTCGGAACAGACTGACCATTCTGATCATTCTGAATTTATTAGAATCCAATATTATTTTATTCTTGTGGACCCATGTGGACTGGTTAAGTAACCAGTGACATGGGTAACTGTGATGTGATGTAACTTATTGATTTGGTTCCTCAACTAACCAAGTTCAGGCTCGTGGTACTTGACAGGTATGCACTTGTGATGACACGCTGACACAAGTCGGTTGTACATGTCGGACATCATCTCAATCTCTAGCTCTTGCACCAACTGCAGCTTGGCGGGGTCCAACTGGGGCATCGCCATCTTTTATATTATATCGCGCTCGTAAGTTCTGGAAAGAATGAGAGGCTACACTTTTATACTGTTACATAACATGTTTTAACCTTTCACTTTGTCTTGCTCGCGCTTAAATATTTGCTGTCGCGCTCGCACAGATGAGTTTATACGAATGCAAACAAAACAAACAGAGACAGCATCACACTTATCCATCAAATAAATTTAATCAATGGATGGTGATTTAATAAATAGAATGTTTTTTTTTTCCCAGGATTTTACCCTATTTTAATGTTTAATGGCAGGCAAGTATATTTATCCCTTTCAAACCCAACCGATATGATTGGATTGTGCAGGTGAATTACATTTGAATTTCAATTTGACATGGATAACGTCCACTGTCATAACTCTTACACTTGAATTTTGAACTTGACATGGATTGTACATAAAGTCCATTGTTGTAACTCTTTTCATACTCGGCTTGGTCAAAAGGGTTATTAAATTTCCAATAAAAACACAAAAAGTACAAACATTAACTTCTTCGCCAGATGTTTGGCAGGCCACATGTTTGACTTGGCTGATCAAAACCATTTATAACAACATAGAAAGGACAGCAATTTTTTGTTGCTAGACATGGTTACTCATTATGACCAATGTTATTTTGGTATATAAGATTGTGTTAGGACTTTTTTACTGGTTGTAACATCCAATATGTCATTCTAACTGGTGTTGCTATTATAGGTTTTGAGTGCAGTGCGATTTCACAAACCTACAAATTCAAAGTTTCCTGTAACTGTCAGGGTACTCTCCTTCGTTAGATCTGCGCATGCGTTCCCGCGCTTTCATGTTCTCCAGACGGCGCGCATTGATGCTGTTTCGGGAGACCACAAATAGGGACAAACTTGTTACTGTTATTGCAACCCTGAAATACCACAGTGTATCAATTTGTGAGAAAAACTTTGAAATCTAATCTAGAAATAAATGTAAATTAATCAAGGTTTGACAATACTTTTATATTAACTACCTATTTGCACCTCGAGAGTTTTGTAACTTATTTTTTTTATAAAAATTATGTTCCATCTTTCGAACTATACTAAATCAATTTGTTTCTCCACTAAAACAAAGCAAGGTAAATTACTGAAATGGATATGGACCTTGGCAAAGTAATTCCAAAATCAATTTATTACTCCATTTCTGTTGATGATAAAGTGCCAGTACTTGATGAAATTTAGTTTTTGATTACATATGTGTCTTACTTAACTAGCACATAAAAATTGTTTAAAACCTCGTTCCTAATTCTTAACGAAGTTTTACAGGGTAGCATAGTAATTTGTTGCGTTTCTTTTTTATACTTCTTTCTATTTTCCATTTTGATTGACACTTTTGAGGAAAAATTGCTTCAGCTCCTATTTTCCTTGGTGCACCGTAGCTTTTTTAAATCATTATGAATTATGTGAATGGAGTTAATCTGGGCTTTTCCTAATATTTTTTTCCACACGGGCTATCAACTCGTTTAAAAAATTGTATAATAAAATATTAAATTATCGAGGCTCACCGCAAAATACTTTTTAAATAAACACTTTTAAATTTTTTATTATTGAAGTAATTACCACGACAGTGCTATTTTTCCAAATTTTCCAAGCGGCATACTATACTATTCTCGTGAATGAAAATTCTAGACAAGTCAGACAAGATGAAAAATGTGAGGTTAGGTTTTTAGTATTAGTATGTGACACGTTATGTCATACACTGGTGGCGCTACTGTGCATGTATCTGAGAAAGAGAAACGAGCGTTTTTCAACCTGAAAAATACTTTAGTTCCCACTACAAGTATGAAGTATTAGTCTAAGAGGTGGCAGGAATTTTTAAAACGATCATGGAAACGGTTAGACTCATTTTTATGTGTTGTAGAGTGGTCTCCTCATGTGAAACGAATTGGTCTGCCTGCTCTCAGTGGGTGCAACTTTGAGATATAGCGCATAAAAGAGGCTTTATTGTTGCGAAAAAAAAACGATAACAGAAATGGTTAGTTTTAGTACATATTCAAAGTATGGCGTCTCCTCATGTGAAACGAATTGGTCTGCCTGCTCTCAGTGGGTGCAACTTTGAGATATAGCGCATAAAAGAGGCTTTATTGTTGCGAAAAAAAAACGATAACAGAAATGGTTAGTTTTAGTACATATTCAAAGTATGGCGTCTCCTCATGTGAAACGAATTGGTCTGCCTGCTCTAAGTGGTTGTATTTCAGAGCTATGATGCTCGCAAGATGCTTAATTGTAAAGAAAATTCAAGGTAATGGTAATCAATAAAATAAATCTCAGAGACCGTTAGTACTAGAAAGCTGTAATTTGGTATAAATATACTTATCTATCACGCCAACAAAGTGATAAAATAAAAAAAATAAAAAAACATTTTTTTAGGGTACCTCCCATAGACATAAAATGAGGGTGATTTTTTTTTCTCAACTAACCCTGTATTGTGGGGTATCGTTGGATAGGTCTTTTAAAACCAATGGGGGTTGCTAAGACGATTTTTCGATTCAGTGATCTGTTTGTGAAATATTCAACTTTAAAGTGAAAACTTTCATCAAAATCGAGCGTCTCCCCCCTCTAAAATCTAAACCGTTGGGTGGAAAAATTTGGAAAAATTAAGGATGGTAGTAAGTATATCAAATTTACAAGAAATATTATAACGACTAAGATTGTTTGAGAATTTGTAGTAGTTCAAGAGTTACTAGCAGCCTAAGGTATAAAACATACCTAAACTTGGAAGATTCCGTACACAATACGAAATCCTTAGAAAAATATTAAGTACTTGATTTTTTCCTAATGGCTACGGAATCCTTTCTGGGGCGTGTCCGATACGCTCTTGGCCGGTTTTTGTTAATTCAACTTACTTGTATAAGAAGTCTTCTCTAAGAAGTTTGGCTAAGTGCCACTTGCAAGCGCATGAACGACACCGTCGGAGTTGAAGCGTCGTGAAATCAGGAATCGATTACGAAATCCCCATCTTTGTTACCAAAGCTGATTACACTATAATTATAACTGATTGCCGCAGATAGTCGGGCTCTCAGATTATCGCGTTTGGTTATAAGTCACAGCGCCGTCTCAGTTCAAAGTCGTGGAGGTTTAGTCTTCACCTTAGCTCTCCACTCCTGTCGGTTAGCGGCCTCGTTCTCCCACTGAGACGGCACTATGGTGCAACTTTTCATGGTTCTCTTTAGCACGTCCTTATACCTCAAAACTTATATAATATAATGTAATCAGCTTTGGTAACAAAGATGGGGATTTCGTAATCGATTCCTGGTTTCACGATTACTTGATTTTGTAATCCTCTACTGGGTATCAAGTGAAACGGTGAATTACCATTACATATTAAGGAGTCCGTATTCATTTATACAAATATTAGAAGCAACAAAGTCCCACGGCGAATGGCTGAAGTAGAAAGGTTTTGGTTTGATGCAACCGGGCTTTGTCTGAGGCCAACACGTGGGCGGCTCTGGGGGTGTTGTATGACATCGTTGGTCGCTTCGTTCTGCACTGGGGGGACTGAGAGGGTTCGGCAGCACCCGGAGCATCAGCCCTATTAAGGGTGGTACTGCTCTCTTTGCTTAGCCTTGGAAGGGGCTAGAAAAGGTGTCCTGAAAAAAGCTCACGCCAAACACACGGAAGGTGTAGTGTAACCGCGGCTGCCTTCGCATCTTAAAACACGTGATCAAAATAAATAATAATAATACTATAAATCAATCGCAAATGAGATTTGGTGCATGGAACGTGCGAACTCTTCTTGATCGTAATGACAACGCCTGCCCAGAGCATAAGACCGCCATTGTAGCTCGGGAACTCTCTCGCTATAATATCGATGTAGCTGCTCTCAGCGAAACACACCTTGCTGATGAGGGTGAGCTGGTGGAGCAAGGTGGCGGGTACACATTCTTCTGGAAAGGACTCGCCTCGTCCGAGCCGCGAAGGTCAGGCGTAGGATTTGCGGTTCAAGGATCAACTCATTAAGAAGTTACAAGAGAATCCGGTGCACATCTCGGACCGCGTGATCACTTTGCGCCTCCACCTGGATAACAACAACTACCTTAATGTTATCATGTTGTATGTTGGATAAGCTCCGTGGAGTCACTGTATGGAGAGTGTACGACCCAGGGAGCAGATCCTTCTGTTGGGTGATTTCAATGCCAGAGTCAGACAGGACTTTATTGCATGGCCTAATGTTCTAGGTAGACACGGAGTAGGCAGAATGAACGATAACTGACAGCTGCTACTAAATTTCTGTGCACAATTTCATCTTGCAGTTACAAACGCAATGTTCAGACTTCCCGCCAAGCATTAAAACACGTGGATGCATCCAAGGTCCAAACACGCATCTGATAGATTATGCCATCGTACGCCAAAGAGATGTTTCCCAAGTCCTAATCACCCGTGTCATGCGTGGTGCACACTTCTGGACCGATCATAGGCTTGTTGTCACGAAACTTCGTCTCCGCCTCCATCCTCCTTGCCTTGTACATCTGGTAGAACTAAGCCGACGTCTCTAACCGTTGATAGGCTTACGGATCTCGGGATCAAGGAAAATATACTATGACTTGATTGCTGCGTTGCCTCTTTCTAATAAGATCATGGCGATCTTGATGCTGATTGAGGTCTGAAAGTCCAAAACCAAAACACGAGGATTGGATTGATGAGAATGATGGAGTCCTTAGAAAGGCGATTGATAACCGACGTCCTCTACGGCAGCACAGGGGTACAAAAGACAAGTGATGGCAAGACAAAGCTCGCTATTTGCAGTGGCTTGCAAATACTAATCAGCTAGGGAAGTTCTATGGTGAAATTAAAAAGCTAATCGGCACGACTTCACTTGCAAAAGTCCCACTTAAGCCTGTTAGTGGCGAAGGCCTTCTTAAAGGTAAGGAAGAAGTGCTGATGCGATGGGCAGAACATTTCAACTCTCTGCTGAACGTAGATAGGTCGGTTGACCTGGAACACGTTCGCTCAATTTCCCAACTTCCTATTGACATAAAGCTGGACTAGCCGCTGAGACAAAGCAAGGTTGTTCTTGCTAAGTATTAAGCAACAACAAAATAAGCGCGCGGTCGGAATTGATTTTATACCGGGTGAACTGCTCAAAAACAGCGTTGAGGAATTGCATACGGCCGTATGGGAGCACTTTCAGCTGATGTGGAGAAAAGAGAGAGTCCCATCAGCCTTGAAAGTCTTATATAAGAACAAAGGAGTACTTCTCTGATGTAAGTCCCTGGGAAAATATTTGCCCGAGTCCTAATGAACCGCCTTAAGGAACTTTCTGAAAAAATATTGCCTGAGACTCAGTTTGGCATTCGACTTAATTCGCGTTACGTGTCCGCAACACCAAAGTTGTCGCCGCATGAGGTAGGACTCAATGCCACCTACATTGGCCCTGCGCAGCACTTCCGTATTCCACACACGAATCAGACCATTTGATCCTTCAAAGTTTTCGGAGGCATCTTAGGTAGAAACGGTCTAGCATGCGAATGTGCCTGCGATACACCATCCACGCTTCAGCAGAGTACAATAAGTTAGGAACGACCATGGACCTTTATGACTAGTTTAAGGTCATGCGTACAGAAGAGCTTGAAATCCAACTTATATAATGCTGCAGCTGCAGCTCCGATTTGGCTGTTAATCTGGGCGCTATTTTCTCACTGCGGCAATTACAGGAAAATAACAGAGAGCAAAGCCGCCGCATGTGCATCTGCTTCGTCGATCTCGAGAAAACCTTTGATAGTGTCCCTCGAGAAGCTCTATGGGTGGTACACAGTAAGATAGGATGCACAGAAAACTTTGTGAGACTTCTCCGACTCCTGCATGACGACATGCAGTGCTGCGTCGCTCTCGACAGTGAACAATCAAACTTCTTACCCGTTACCTGTGGGGTGAAGCAAGGTTGTGTGCTAGCGCGTGTGTGTGTGACCTTGACGCCGAGATTAACAGCCGAATCGGAGCTGCAGCTGCAGCATTCGGTAAGTTGGATTTCAAGGTTTTCTGTTCGCATGACCTTAAACTAGTCACAAAGATCTCTGTGTACATGTCCATCGTCCTTCCTAACTTATTGCACTCTGCTGAAGCGTGGACCGCGTATCACAGGCACATCCGCATGCTAGACCGTTTCCACCTAAGATGCCTCCGAAAAGTTTGAAGGATCAAATGGTCTGATCATGTGCGGAATACCGAAGTGCTGCGCAGAGCCAATGTAGGTAGGTTGCATTGAGTCCAACCTCATGCGGCGACCACTTCGGTGGAGCGGCCACGTTACGCGAATGTCAGAGCAGCGGGTGACGAAGCGCGTCTTCTGGTCAGAACTTGAGGATGGCAAGCGTAAGCATGGCGGACAAGTTTTGAGGTATAAGGACGTGCTAAAGAGAACCATGAAAAGTTGCACCATAGTGCCGTCTCAGTGGGAGAACGAGGCCGCTAACCGACAGGAGTGGAGAGCTAAGGTGAAGGCTAAACCTCCACGACTTTGAACTGAGACGGCGCTGTGACTTATAACCAAGCGCGATAATCTGAGAGCCCGACTATCTGCGGCAATCAGTTATAATTATAGTGTAATCAGCTTTGGTAACAAAGATGGGGATTTCGTAATCGATTCCTGATTTCACGACGCTTCAACTCCGACGGTGTCGTTCATGCGCTTGCAAGTGGCACTTAGCCAAACTTCTTAGAGAAGACTTCTTATACAAGTAAGTTGAATTAACAAAAACCGGCCAAGAGCGTATCGGACACGCCCCAGAAAGGATTCCGTAGCCATTAGGAAAAAATCAAGTACTTAATATTTTTCTAAGGATTTCGTATTGTGTACGGAATCTTCCAAGTTTAGGTATGTTTTATACCTTAGGCTGCTAGTAACTCTTGAACTACTACAAATTCTCAAACAATCTTAGTCGTTATAATATTTCTTGTAAATTTGATATACTTACTACCATCCTTAATTTTTCCAAATTTTTCCACCCAACGGTTTAGATTTTAGAGGGGGGAGACGCTCGATTTTGATGAAAGTTTTCACTTTAAAGTTGAATATTTCACAAACAGATCACTGAATCGAAAAATCGTCTTAGCAACCCCCATTGGTTTTAAAAGACCTATCCAACGATACCCCACAATACAGGGTTAGTTGAGAAAAAAAAAATCACCCTCATTTTATGTCTATGGGAGGTACCCTAAAAAAATGTTTTTTTTTTTTTTATTTTATCACTTTGTTGGCGTGATAGATAAGTATATTTATACCAAATTACAGCTTTCTAGTACTAACGGTCTCTGAGATTTATTTTATTGATTACCATTACCTTGAATTTTCTTTACAATTAAGCATCTTGCGAGCATCATAGCTCTGAAATACAACCACTTAGAGCAGGCAGACCAATTCGGTTCACATGAGGAGACGCCATACTTTGAATATGTACTAAAACTAACCATTTCTGTTATCGTTTTTTTTTCGCAACAATAAAGCCTCTTTTATGCGCTATATCTCAAAGTTGCACCCACTGAGAGCAGGCAGACCAATTCGTTTCACATGAGGAGACCACTTAAATACATAAAAAATGAGTCTAAACCGTTTCCATGATCGTTTTTTAAAAAAATTCCTGCCACTCTCAGTCTATATTAAAGTAATACATACTTTTGATTCGGTAATTAACGA
>NC_133500.1:767512-768149 GCF_025370935.1 Choristoneura fumiferana
GAACGGTCTCACAGTAAATGTCATAAGAAATCCCTAGTCAAGCAATACGAAGTCACTATGACTTTTTCTACGAGAAGGTTCCACAGTGGGTCACGATTCAGTTGTTTTGATAGTAAGGTACCTTAAATAAAGTTCAACAATCCTATTCAAAAGCGTGATCAGTTTGAAAATTCCCGATTCAGGCAGGGTCCCGACTGCTTTTTAGTTTTATCTAAAAATTTCGTAAAAAATAAATCCATTTTTAGGGATACTGATGACCGGCGAATATCTGGCCCTCAAATGTATGCAGTAACAGGCAATATTGTATGTAGAGTGGGCCAAATTTTGTGCCGCTAAGTAGTTTTTATTTAGTTTTCACCTGTACCGGTTTTTTAGTGTATTTGACAAAAAAGTTTATAGTGTTTATATAATTACAGCACATTTACCCTGCTGACGGTGTTCTCCCAATGCATGGGGGGCGTGAAAATCCCCACGCTCTCGTGGAAAAGAGGACAGGGGATGCGCCGTCGAGTGGTTCCCGCTCTTTAAACTATTCCGGTAAGGAACTAAATGTTGGTAGGATCCAAATAAGGCGGTCTTAAATACGTAAACAACTTTCTATCAAATGAAAGTCGCTAAGTCGAACTTTCAAATTGAC
>NC_133500.1:771929-804325 GCF_025370935.1 Choristoneura fumiferana
CTACACAGCTTTAATAATAAAGTTACATCAACTCACCCAATGAAGGCACCCCAAGCATAACTTGTCCGTCTCAGCAGGGCTGCGGAGTGGGAGTCCGCAGACACAGCAACAGCTTTGCTGGCAGCTTGACCGCACCGCTGTGCCCTCCTCGGCCTCACCGGACG
The DNA here is from genome assembly GCF_025370935.1 of Choristoneura fumiferana. Classification (NCBI taxonomy): domain Eukaryota; kingdom Metazoa; phylum Arthropoda; class Insecta; order Lepidoptera; family Tortricidae; genus Choristoneura; species Choristoneura fumiferana. Next base: position 772,094 of record NC_133500.1, read on the forward strand.
TGGGGCGCCCTTAGGGCTCCTTCGTCGTTGCAACCGAATGTCCATCACTCTGAAGATGAAATATAGTTTGTTTTTGTGCTGAAATATAGTGGAGGACTTTTAGCTTGTAGATGATGGGCACATATGAGTTAAAAAATTATTCTAATACCAGTGCCTCTAGTGTGGCGTTTTCACAAAACATTCGAAGACGTAAATCGAGCGTTCGAAGTCGATACGTAGCCGCCAACATGTCCACGGTGCGGCGTCGTAACCCGTTTTCGTTACGATACGCGGACGAAATAGTTTTACGTAGCAAACCTACACTCACAAAAGTTGTTGTGCAAACTTTCCGCTAGTGGCGCTGTCCGTGTTTCCGTATAAATTGAGATTTTAACGCGAACGCGATCGAAACGTATTTGTGAACGGGAAAAATACACATAAGCGTACGGGGTTTGACACTCCGCAGTTTAGGTATGTTCGGCCGGCGCACCTTTTACAACGGTAACGCTGTGGGTTGCCCTAGGCTCGCTCGCACGCTGGACGCGTCGCGCGTAAACAATGACTTCGAAACGAAATAATCTGTTTAAGGCACATTACTGTGTTACGGATGCATTAATAAAAGATGGTACAGGAATCGGAATTATCATTTTCAGAATTACGAAAGATATTGAAAGGTAAGAAGCCATTTTCTTGTATTTAATTTAAACCACCATATAGTTAAATACTCAAGTGCGAGGTGCATAATGAGGACAAGATTGTTAGGCATTATAAGCATTTTAGGGCGTCTAAATGAAATTCAAATTCAAAATTCAAAATTCAAATTCAATTCAAAATTATTTTTTTGTTAACATAGGTCAATAGATGTTACATTAGGTGATTAATTGTATCACTATGTCTCGCCATATGGCATACAATATAACTATAACGACAGCTTTACATGCATCATAATCATAACAAAACAAAATACTTAATAATTTCTAAATGCAGTCTAACAAATATTCTTGAACGGAATATATGCTTTCCCAGCCAGAAAATTATAGAGCGCTACTTTAAATTGTGTAATGTCGCCCAGTTGCAGTATTTATTCGGTAACTTGTTGTAGACTTTTGGTGCCATTCCCATATATGCTTTTTGCTGAGGAGCGCTGTTTTACATAGTCTATGGTTAATTTTGTCATGGTGGCAATGGCTATTTAACTTAGAATAGTAATGCAGGTTTTGTTTACAAATATGGATACTTCATATATATAAAGACATGGAAAGGGACAGAATTTTTAGCTCGATAAAAGTATGGTTTGCATGACTGAGTTGGTTGGCAAGCCGCATGCAGCCCTTTTTTTGTGCTCTGAATACTAATTCTCTGCCTGAATAAATACCTATAGTTTTTGCGAAATACAAATAATTAGGTAAGTACTCGTAGGTACCTACCTAATAAGGTATTGTTCACAATCAAAGTCGATTCCTTTTTGATTGAATACCGTTTAAATCACCTAAAAGTAAACACTTTGGACCGGGCGCTACATAGGCTATGGGCTAGAGACGCCTCTGGATATAAATGTGACATTTTCCATGCTAGTACATCAAACTTATCAAGCAAATAGACCTAAAATAACACATACCTTGCCATCGGAGTCCAGTGCTATGGTGTGCATACCACCAGAACACACATCAACGATCTTGTCGCCCAAGCCAGCCACATACTTGAATCTGCACATAAATAAACCTAATGTAGTGTTTATTTCCTTCCTATAACATGTCCTTATCACTTATATTGCTTCTACAGACAGTGGCAAATTAAATGAGCGATTGTGATGCGTATAATTATTGGAAATCATCACGTGAATTGACTACCTATTTTGACTTCGTATCTCTAAGTTATTTACAGTCCTAAAAGTGAATTTTATCAAAGTATAAGCGTGGGAACTATGCCCCAATCCGCACTGGGCCCGCGTGGGAACTATGGCCCAAGCCCTCTTGTTCTGAGAGGAGGCCTGTGCCCAGCAGTGGGACGTATATAGGCTGGGATATGAATTGTGCTGAAAAAATTTTACAACTAAATTTATTTTTGCTGTCATTTATTTATTATTATTTAAACCCCAAATAGAATTGTGTCTATTATAATTTGATAGCAAAATTAAATAAGCAATAAGTGAATGAACAAAACAGATGGAAGACGACCTTAAACTCACGGCTGGACATCATTGGAGGAGGGTAGCGCGAAGACAGATCCCAATGGAAAATGTTAGAGGAGGCCTAGGCCAAGAGCGCAAACTGAGCTTCGGGACTTACTAATACAACAACACAACCATGTATCTATACTCAACTAAGAAGTTCAGAATAAAAAGGCAGGAATATATATATATATAAGTGAATGTAGTTTAAACTAAATAAGATATAATTAACATCTAAACTCAAAACAATGACTTCAGGGGAGCATATGTATTTACAAATTAATATGTAGTAATTTCCTGACTCTGCGACTTACATACTAGACCACGTTAACAAGAGTTTGGTGGCTACCTAATATTAGTGATGTACAATGTCAATAAAAAACTTTTTTTTAATTATGTTTTCAGATAAATTTTTGAGTTCTGATACACAGCTATCTACAAAAGAGATAGTTTGTATTACACATCACTAATGGGGCATAATAATTCATTACCTATTTCTTATTGCCTATAGCAGTTTTTTATTTTTCATTTAATTTCTGTAGAAAAGTTAAAGGAAGCAAATTTCAAGGAAAAAAATAGCAACAGTTGAATGCTACCATATTTTTGCAGGCTCTGATCTCGTCATTTTTTTTTATTCGACTGGATGGCAAACAGCAAGTGGTCTCCTGATGGTAAGAGATCACCACCGCCCATAAACATCTGCAACACCAGGGGTATTGCAAAAGCGTTGCCAACCTAGAGGCCTAAGATGGGACACCTCAAGTGCCAGTAATTTTCACCAGCTGTCTTACTCTCCACGCAGAAACACAACAGTGCAAGCACTGCTGCTTCACGGCAGGATTAGCAAGCAAGATGGTGGTAGCAATCGCGGCAGACGTTGCACAAGGTTGCTTGGTTGCTTGCACAGACTACAGCTAGTTTTACGTTAATATCCCACTTGCAATAACACTATACAATACAAATACAATAACAATAACTCTTATTGCACACCAAACACATAGCAAGCACTACTGAAGCAACACATATATTTTATTTGTCCTCTCCCAGTGCTCGTAATAGAAGTTGGTTATGTACAGGGACAAGTGAAAAAATCATCATCATCATCATCATCCCAGCCTATAATTGTCCCACTGCTGGGCACAGGCCTCCTCTCAAAACAAGAGGGCTTGGGGCCATAGTTCCCACGCGGGCCCAGTGCGGATTGGACACTTACACACGCGCCATTGAATTGCTTCGCAGGTTAGTGCAGGTTTTCCTCACGGTGTTTTTCCTTCACCGCAATATCTCGTGGTAAATTTCAAATGTAATCCGCACATGAATTTCGAAAAATTCAGAGGGGCGAGCCAGGGTTTGAACCCACAACCCTCTGCTTGAGAGGCGATAGGTCAAACCACTAGGCCACCACGGCTTCAATGAAAAAATAGCTATTAGAAATAAATTGCCAACAGTTATTGTCAACCAACTGTCAGCCTAGCAACTAAAATCTTTAAAAATAAAGATTAGCTATATTAGCTATTCCTATCATGTAACTAATTGTAAAATTGTTATGAAATAAACAGATATAACATTTTTTTCTTTGAACTTCCATGAGATAGTTCTAATTGGATTTGTAAGTACAAAATTACATTAAAACAGTAAAAAAATCATTACTTGGTGGTCTCCGTGACATCTTCTCCAGCCCGAGCTGCCCACATCCCTTGGCCACATGTGAACACAGAGCCCCTTTTTTTAGGCGCAGTTGGTATCTCCAACTGGAACGCTGTAACATATAAACTAGTATAAGGAAATAGAACCCAGTTGGCTTGTAAATAATTATTCATAATTTAGTATGTAATAAATAGAAGAACTGATTGGGATTATCTGTCACTTAACTCGGCAGGATTCAGAAAAAGGGGAGGTCTGGTTTGTTGGAATCTTTTTTTCTTATTTAATTGGACAGTATCTGGGCAACCGAACTTTACTTGGAATTAAACTCTATAATAAGCGTTTTCCCAGAGATAAGACCATGCTAGATTGATTTGTCATCCCAAAAAAACCCCTACATACCAAATTTAATTAAAATCTTTGGAGCAATTTCCGAGATTCTGATTATATAAACATACAAGAATTGCTTGTTTAAATAGATAGATAGATACACAAGCACACTTTTCTTATAAAAATGGACTTAGGGACTTTTCAAATTGGTGTTTTTCCTTGATTATCATCTAATTTATTTGGCATTTTGTACAGACGAGGTAACTGAATAATGTACCAGGATGGACCTATGTGCTACTAATGTCATGTTGACATCCCATACATTTTACAAGCTTGAATGTGGGTAGGTATCTACCAATAGATTTTATTGCCACTACACATGTTAAATATTTGTCTATAACCCTGAACTACTGACTTTATAATTGTGAGAATAACTTTTCATATAAATATAGTGAGTAATTATTTAATTAAAGTACCTACTCTTGAACTAGTTATTCCATATGCTAGTGACTCAATGATAAAGCCAAGTAAACATTACATAACCATGAATAAGTATATGTAGTATTGTTATTTATTGTTACCATTGACATGCTGGCTTAAAAGTTTTCCATCAGTGTATCTCTATGGTAGGCTTATCATAGCATAACTTTTTTATCTATACCTCCATAAGTTCACACGGAATTCGAGACTAACCTGTAAAATGTTAGAGAACAATGATGCTACAGTACCATAAAACACTGTGTTAATATAATTCTTACGATTAGTATATCTAAGATTGTGTATAACCTCAAAATCCAATAAGAATATTAGCGGTTAATCTCTGAAGCATTTAAAAAATATTTCTGTTTATTGAGAGCGAGTTTTATGACTTTAATGATTGTAGTAATGAGTTGAATAAAGAAGGTAAAATATAAATTGCTAAGTACGACGCGTTTCCCGCCATCATATTTTGACAGGTCATTGACGTCGGGCAAAAGGTAAAGAAAACAACTGCAACGGAGCATTTAGGTCTTACCTGTTCGTTTTTTCTTATTCTTGGGACGCTGGCTGACGTGGCGGAGTTAGATTTCGACGCCGAGCGTTTTACGCCACGCGCGGCCGGCATTATGCCTGCAAATTCAGACGCGTTAGTCCCCTGGAGGTCGAAACGCGCCAAACGCACACAGAACGATGGCTTCGCGATGACGTTTTCACTATTTCCTATAATCGCATTACTCTATTGCCACTTACTTCGCATCTGCATCAATTACAAGGCTACGCTGTAACTGATTTATGCAAAGCGCGAATAGGTTATATTATGCATTTGTATAGAGCTACGCCGCGAACCAAACAACGCATCCGTGGCGCAGGAATGCTATACACTAGCGCTTCCGTTTACTTACTGTATTTTATAGTTTATTTAAACTGTAGCCGAACGAACTATTAAATTACAGTATCACTATAACTGGAGATGACGTATTAATTTATCAGATTGCGAATTCCTTGCATCTCCGCTACGCTTGCTGCGCTTGGTCAACGACTATGAGCGAGACGAGAAAGTGATGTGCCTTCGTGACGTAATCTGTGAATGGAACTTTACCGGTTTTGTCTATGGAACAACAAAACTTTCACAGAAAACTTCACTTATTTTGAAAAAGTAATGTGGAAAATGAATTCATATGACAGTAATAAATTAATTAAATTAATAGGATTTTTAATACGTTTTTTCAATTTTAAGGTATTGATTAAGTTGAAAAATATTTACCACAGATAAACTAACCAAACAAAACAAAATTAGACTATTAGGTTGGCCAGCATGTGCTTTGACAAAACTTTTTAATCTATTTTTCTTTGACTTTTTTAGTCAAGTGTTTGTCAAGAGTATATTGTTTATCCGTCACTTTATTTAAAAAGCAAAAAGGTTATACTTTCAATATGTTTTTATTACAAAAAATTGCTAATTTAAAAAAACGCGACTATTGGGTACTTTTGCACCAGGTATGACGTGGGCCCTACGAATATTTTATTCGTAGCGTGGGCGGATTATTTGACTGATTATTGTGTATCTATTTATCTGACTGTTCTAAGATTTATTGAAATTTGTATAACTTGACATGTTTTTATTTAATAAAATATAATAATTAAAATAAAGTTAAAAGTGATATACCTACTATGTTGTCGTTTGGTAGCACATATATTAAAAACTATATTTAACACCTACATTTAATTATATTCAATAAATACACTATTATTTTGACTTAGGCAAATTGTAATTTTAAGATAATTTTACTATTGATTACAGTTAGTTTGGATAGTGTTCTCAGTTTTTTTTTTTTTTTTTTTTTTTTTTTTTTTTTTATGGCTACGAGAACATTAGCCAATGACAAAGTTAGGGAAACAGTTGTTATAATATGATAAGACGGTAATAGGATTACGGAAAAAGTTTAGGATCAGAAAGGATTGGAGTTAACGTGTAGGAGTATATATACGAAATAAAATTATAATTTGATATCATTTTTTTCTATGAATGATGCTAATATGGTATATATATCACTGGTATTAAGATACAATAAACAAATAATGGAGGTGGGAAAGGGAATTGGAATTGATTGGAGTTGAGAGAAAAGATCAGAGTGGTCGTAAAGCGAGCATGAGAAAAAGATGTGATTCAGGTCTCCATATTCTCCACAGGAGCATGTAGGGCTATCAACTATTTTAAACTTGTGTAAGTGCGCTGGAGTACACACATGGCCCAAACGTATCCTGCAGAGAACAGAAGTGGTCCTTTTGCTTAAAATAGTTTTGTGGAACCAAGGCTTATGTGGTAGAGACTCTTGAACAAGGCGATAATATTTCCCTTTAGATGAACTATCAATCCAGAGTCTATTCCATTCTTCATATAAAAATGATTTGGGTAGATTAGCCAGATCGTGACAGAAATTGACATATGGAAACGTATCTCCATCAACAATAGCCTCGTTTGCCAATTGGTCAGCTCTCTCATTTCCTAAAATTCCAACGTGACTAGGAATCCACGCAAAGACTACGCGGAGACCTTTTTTGGAGCATTTAAATAATCGATCTCTAATGTTGAAAACAATCTGGGACTGCTTGTGAGATTTAAACGGAAACTTTTCTAAAGACTGTAAAGAACTAAGGGAATCACAAAAAATTACAGTGTTTTGCAACTTTGATAAAAGAATATATTCGACTGCTTTTAAGAGACCGTAACATTCTCCTGTGTATACAGAAGATTCTGGAGGTAGTTTAATTTTTTGTATAATTTTATTTTGTGGATGGTAAACTCCTACACCGACACAAGTTGTATTTGAATGTTTAGAAGCATCGGTGAAAATATAATGCCAATTGTCCCATTTTTCATTGACTATACTATTAAATTTTACATTTTGATAAAATGTATTTTTATGAATATCCAACTTATATTCTACTTGTGGAGTTGTAAGAAGTGAATTATAGCTATATTGATACAAAGGCAGCAAATGGCTTCGATGAGTAGGTGCTATGATGTTGTTGTATCTTTTAAAACTTTTAACAAGACATGGTGCGTCTTTATATTTCCAGTAGGGAGAAGAATCTACTTTCTGAGATAGACTACAAATTTTATGGTATAGAGGATGGTATTTTAACTGAAGACTTCGGAAGAAGAACCTATCACTTAAATATTGCTGTCTTAAACTAAATGGTGGTTCGCTACATTCAACCTGCAAACAGTTTATGGGACTGGATTTCATTGCACCAGTTATGAGTCTTAAAGCTTTTGCCTGAATGTTATCTATTTTTTTAATGACTTGACATAACTAGGATGCAATAGAAATGTTCCATAATCTAATACACTTCGTATTATTGCGTTATATAAAAGCCTCATCGTGAAGGGATGGGCACCCCACCACACTCCTGAGAGACATCTAAGGATGTTTAAATTTTTTTCGCATCTCTGTGCGATATATTCAAAATGAGAGAGGCCAGTTAATTTTGCGTCTAGTATAACTCCTAGAAATTTTACCTCATCTTTTACAGGTAGTAATAAATCATTATACACAATATTAACAGTAGGAGGAGTTCGTTTACGAGAAAATAGAACTACAGTGCTTTTGGATACTGATAGTTCCAGACCGTTTTCTCCCAACCAAATCTTAAAGTCATCTAATGCCGTACATAACGACCCATTCATGTCGTCTATAGATCGTCCAGACACATAAAAAAGAAGATCATCCGCATATTGCAGTATATTAACATGCCTGTTCACTAATGGTTCTAAATCATACGTGTATATGTTATATAAAAGAGGGCTCAAAACAGAACCTTGAGGCAGACCTTTCCAAATTGTTCTGGCTACGTATTTATTTGTGCTTGGATCTATACAAAACTTAACAAATCGTTCACATAGCATGTTGATAATAAAATTAATCAATAAGGTTGGAACATTCAGCTGAATCAACTTTTTTTTCAAAATTGAAATATTTACATTATCATATGCACCTTTTATATCTAGGAAAGCAGCTAATATGGAATGGTTATTAGAAAAAGCTAATCGAATATCTGTGGTAAAGATGCTAAGACTGTCAAAAGTGCATTTACCTTTCCTGAACCCAAATTGACTTTCTGATAGCAACTTATTATGTTCTAGAAACCATTCTAAGCGATTTTTAACCATATGTTCAGCTATTTTTGCTAAAACAGATGACAACGCTATGGGTCTGTAGGAAGACGGATCTGATTTAGGTTTGTTTGATTTCAGTAATAAGATTAAAATTTGTGTTCTCCAAGTCCGAGGAACAATCCCCGTTAGCATTACTTTATTGATCAGTGAGAGATAGTAAGTAAGAGTATTGTCATCAAGGTTTGACAAGAAAGAATATGGGATTCCATCTTCACCTGGTGCTGAATCTTTAATAGTTGAAAGAACCCCTTTTAATTCACACAATGTAAATGGAGAGTTCAGATTATGATCAGTAGGATTAATATTGCTATTTGTTGCAGGTGATAGTAAGGGAGGATGCAAGACAAATTGTTCAGGAGCGGAAGCTGGTGCCAAACAATCCATAATTTGTTCTGCTAAATTATTATTTATTTTTGGTTGTTGATTGTCATTAAAAGCGGATCTAAATTTTCTAATATTTTGCCATACAATAGAGGGTTTTGTACCAGGGCAAATAGACAAACAGAAACTACGCCATCCTTCAAATTTCTTTTTCCGTAGTAATTCCTTAGTGTCATTGGCTACCTTTAGGTAATTATCAAAATTATAGTCTGTCATAGACATACAATATTGTCTTTCAGCCTCCTTTCTTTGTTTAACTGCAAGGGTGCAATCTTTATCCCACCATGGTGGCGATGGTATTATGCTTTTTCCACAACTTTTTAGGGGAAAAGTTTCGTCAGCAGCTTGTATCAGTGCCTTAGCTATGAATTCAGAGCAGTCTGAAGTATTAGTAGAATTTATTTCTGGAACATTACACATTGCCTGACTTACTTTTTCTCTGAATGTCATCCAATCAGCGTTTGTTAAATTATATTTTTGACGTGGTTGTCTTACCACCCTAATAGGTTTGTTATATGGGAAAGTGACCACCAATGGGTAATGGTCACTACCATATGTGGATTCCATAGGACACCAGGAAAGGAGTGATGCTAGATCAGGTGTACAAATAGATATATCTGGTGAGCTTGTTGATCTGGCAAGGCGAGTCGGGGCACCAGTATTTAATACACACAGATCATGAGAAGTTAGTAGATCTAGTAACTGTTCTCCATAATAATCAGTTGTGTTACAACCCCATAACTGATTGCGACAGTTGAAGTCGCCTAAAAGTATGAATGGTTTTGGAATAAAATTAATGATCTGATTGATTTCATGAAAAATTTGGTTACTTGGATGGGAATAATATACAGATATGTAACAGATATTATTTACAGTCACAGCACAAATTGAAAGGTCATTACTGTGTAAAGGTAGGGTTACAGGAGTAAAAGAAAATAGATTGTTGATAAGTATGGCAACTCCACCATACCCATCAGGTCTATCCTCACGAACACAGGAGAAACCTGGGATTTTGAGAACAGAATCCCGTTTAAGCCATGTCTCTTGAAGACAGATAACAAAGGGATCAAGTTTGTTAATAATATAAATTAGGTCTTGTTTTTTAGGTATTAAGCTCCGGCAATTCCACTGAAGCGCTTTGGCTCTGTGGGCCATTATTATATTTTGATATATTGTATAGTGTGTCAATAATTGCTGCAGCGTTGGACGGTGATACGATGTTAGATTGTGATAATAATTGAATAATTAACTTAATGATGTCTGAGATTTGCATATTTTCCTTATTATTGTTTGCATTGTGAATGGGTTTATGTTCTGATATGACTGGATTTCTAACAATATTAGCATGGGCATGATAGTCATACCCCTTTGAAAGCTTTGGTGGTGCCTTCGGTTTCAGAAAAACTGTTTTCTTGTATGACACATTTTGTGAATTTGGTAAGTTTTGTGAGCTTGAGGAGTTTTGTGTATCTCTAGATGTATTTGGCAGTGGTGGAGAAGTGAGTAGGGCGTCTGCATATGATACCCTTGAAACTGGTGGGTGTATTTTAAGTGCTTCTATGTAAGAGATGCAACTTTTACTCATTGTTTCTTTAATTGCCTTTTGTCTGTCATATTCCAGACATTTTTTATCAATGGCTTGGTGGCATCCCTTGCATAGAATACACCAATACCTTTCCTCTTCCACATTGCAGTTGCTACCGGAGTGGCCTTGGCCGCACTTGTAGCATCTTGGAGTAGACCGACATTGGTTTTTTACATGCCCAAATCTACAGCAATTATAACATTGTATAGTGGGGTATATATATAGCTCTACAGGAAGAGCAGCGTAACACATGTAAACCCGGGTGGGGAGGGTTCGACCATCGAAAGTTGCAACAATAGTACCTGTGTTAACATATTGATTAGTACCATCTATACCAGCTGTAACCTTCCTTTTCAATCTTCTCAACTTTATAATTGGGCCAGACCCAATTGGTACATTAATGTTGGCTATGACTTCATCATCTGACCAATCAGAAGGGACACCCCTTATAACGCCTAAACGTGTAACGTTAAACGTGGGTATAAAGGCTTTGTACTTTTCATTTGTTAAAATTTTGTTGGATAAGAACATATTAGCATCGTTGAAATTTGCAAATTCCATACTAATCCTGTTCCTACCTATGCGTTTCAAGGTACCATTAACAATACCATTAATATTGTATCGTTTCAAAAAACGACCAAATGTAACTGGGTGGAGAATAGTGGCATCATTTGCATTTGATGTTTCTTTTTGGACATGGATTATGTATGGTGATAAATCAGTCTTTACGTATAGAGAGCGACCAACCGGCATACGAGTAGTAGTATCGGTAGTATTATTACTGATGTTTAGATCATGATTGTAATCATTTAGTACACTGTGTTGGGGAGTCTGATAATTTACTTTCACATCTTTTTCAGTTATTAAACATTGACAATCATTTTGTGCATCTTTAATACCCCCTTTCCTTTTTCTTTTATGACACAGATTGCATTTCACTCTAAGTCGTTTTCGTTTAAGTAAATTTTGTTCAGATGTGGAGCAGTCTGTGTCCATAGACGACTCCAATGCGTCAACTAATACATCAATAGATGATTGAAGAGGAAATTCTGTCCCTCCTCCAGGGTCGGGCGGATCGCCCATATTTACAAGTTAATAAAAAATTACTTACCAAAGTATATACACTGTAACTATTTACAACTATACATATAATACAAATTAATTGAGGTAAATATATACACTTTAATCTACTTAACAACAATCCTTAGCTGATTATAATTATAATTTCAAATTTCACAAAAAAACCGCGTCCTCTTCTCACGAAGTTTCCCGCCCTTTCTGTTCTCAGCTTGCGAGCCGGCGAGCGAGAGACGTCAAAAAGCATCATGGCGGCCGCCCGCGCGTAGTGCGGTGCGGCTTCCGGCTAGGGATGAGCCGTGCCAACATTAGAGCTCGCCTACAATCGCCACAATGTTCAGCATTTGATGAAAACGTTTAGTTTGAAAATGAAAAAATCAATATTCTTGACTTTATTATGGTCGAGAACTTGATAATTTTCCCTATATTCATCACACAATAAAAAAATGATTACTTCATTAGTCTGTGGTCAACATGAGGTCAAAGTCCGTCAACATAGCGGCAAAATTTTGAAACTAACTAGACTAAACCCGCACAACATGATTCAATGTATTTGCGTGGCTAACGGCGGGTTAGGTGATGCCGTGCACAGGGGCCCCTACGCTCAGCAGGGCTACTAAGAAACTCGAAGTTCGTGTCGTGCGGTCCCTCTGACACTTATACTATTTATTTAATACGAGAGCGAGAGGGACGGTACGATACGAACTTCGAGTTTCGTAGTAGCCCTGCAGGAGGTTCTCGAATCCTTCTTAATATCAGTTAGCGGGTATAAATTTTTTAAAAAAATCTGAAAAATCGAAATTTCTCGAAAACGGTGCCGGTGAGACTGTTATCAAGGTAATTTTTTATATTCGGTAGATGACTTGCCCAAGCTAGTCAAGTCAGCGAAGGTCAAACTCAGAAGCGAAAATGTCTCCCACCAAACCTTACTTAATAAACACTTTAATCCTTGTCCCTGTCGACTTTGATTAATTCGTTCTGTTGCCCAATAGATATAATATTTCATTGAGTTTATAATATGAGTAACTTTACTCTACTGCGTATAGGTACCTGCTTATTTATAATTATTTTGCATTTTTATTCCACAAAACCCGCAAGGCCTTTGCCCAGCAGTGGGACATAACACAGGCTACATAATAATAAAATAAAACCGGTCAAGTGCGAGTCGGACTCGCGCACGAAGGGTTCCGTACCAATATATTATATACAACATTAAACATTAGCAAAAAAACGGCAAAAAATCAAGTTTGTTGTATGGGAGCCCCCCTTAAACATAAAATTAAAGCACTTTTATTTGCTGTTTTTAAAAGAAAATGAAAACTGACGAACTGAAATGAAGATAAATTATCTAAATAATATGCAATCTCGTTAAGACATTTAATTGGCGTATTATGCATTTAAAACTTTTAGACTGGGCACAGTGGAAAAATATGTATGTAGGTACCCAGCAGTTCTAGTCTTCCTGGTAGGTACAGCAATTTCGGACCGGTACACTTAGGGATCCTTATAAATCGAGATTATCAGTCTCTCAAAGGGTCTCTCTTTGCAGGTGGTAGGACCTTGTGCAAGGTCCGCCCGGATTGCTACCACTATCTTGATCGCTAATCCTGCCGCTAAGCAGCAGTGCTTACACTGTTGTGTGTCGGCGTGGAGAGTATGACAGCCGGTGAAATTACTGGCACTTGAGGTATCCCATCTTTGGCCTCTTGGTTGGCAACGCATCTACAGTACCCCTGGTCTCCTGGTGGTGATCTCTAACCATCAGGAGACCCACTTGCTCGTTTGCCATCCAGTCGAATAAAATAAAAAGGGCTGGCAAAGCACCTCCGTGTTGTGGGTGTCCATGGGCGACGGTGATTGCTCCCCGTTAGGTGATCCGCATGCTCGTATTCCCTCTCTTATAAAAAATAATGCAAATCTTTTACTTAGATACAGCCTTACGAAAACTGTTTAAATAAAATAAAATAAAATAAAAAGACATTTATTGCCACATTAAAAAAAAAATACACTGAACATAACAAAATACAAAAATAAAAAACAACAGACACGTTACAAATATGTGGCAATAGGCTCAAGCTCAGCATTCACATGCTGCCGGTCGACAACCGGCGGCGCTGATTTTCAGCCTGCGCCCGTCTCGCGGCACGTTTTACACAGTACGGGAAGGGTAAACACACAAAAGTATTTATATAAAAAAAAAAAAACACGTAAGGGAGGTTTAAAAAGAAGAAAAATGGGAGATCTGGCAATTCTGTTCTAAGAGATGGCATTTACATTCCTAGCGGGTTCTTGTGGATTTTTGGGGTGGCATCCATTTCCATCTAGGTTCCAAGTATAGACAAGGTACCATCGTAAAAAATCGTCGGCAAAAAAAGCTGGGTTATACATAATTTATTGAATCAGGCGTTAAGTACTTTGCGGAGGTCCATAAATCAATGAACTAAAATAAGATCATTGCTCACCCGCTACCTTATGATAGCTAAGTTTATCCATTTCCTCCATCCATCTCCACCTCCACCTTGTGTTGTCGCGGGTGATCAATGAAATTATTTCAGCTCATTCTCAAAAATTATGGCGTAAAGTTAAATCTAAAAGCCCAAAGTGAAAATTGGGTGACGTCACGGTTTGCACTGGCTCCCCGAAATGCTAAACTAATGTAAGTAAATTGCATTTGGCTCATCTAAATGCAAATTAGTGTATGTTGCAGCCAATTTAGGTAATTTTAGTGCCATTCTGTGACAGGCACGGATTAATTGAAGTGGAAGACAAGCGCATATATTGGTTGGGGGAAAAATACATCGATTCAGTGACGGAGTAAGACTGTCTTTTAAAACTATTGGGGGGGTAGCTAAGACAATTTTTCTATTCAGTGATCTGTTTGCGAAATATTCAACTTGAAAGTGCAAATTTTCATTGAAATCGAGCGCCCCCCGCCCTCTAAAATCTAAACTGTTGAGTGGAAAAATTTTAAAAATTCAGAATGGTAGTAAATATATCAAATTTACAAGGAAAATTATAGCGGCTAAGATTGCTTGAGAATTATTAGTAGTTTAAGAGTAAATAGCAGCCTAAGGTATAAAATATACCTAAACTTGGAAGATTCAGTACACAATACGAAATCGTTAGAAAAATATTATTTGATTTTTTCGTAATGGCTACGGAACCCTATCCTGGGCGTGTACGACACGCTCTTGGCCGGTTTTTCTTTTTTGGAAGGCCACCCCCGCATCAACTAGCATGCTCGATAGTAGCATGTCCTGTACACACATGCTAGTAGGTAGCATTTGCTCGACAGTAGCATGCTCTCGTGCTACTAACGAGCATGTGTAACAGCGGCCTAAGCAATGAGGGCTATCGCGTATGAATTCGCCGCTAGAGGCGCTAGTGTAGCGTGAGGTCTCCGAAATGTCAAATCTCGTAGTTTTTGGGTGAGCTACGCGGGTTTATTTAGGTATATATTAGAAATTAATTATGGCAATTATGCGTTAATTGTGTGTGATGATATCCGCAGTAGAACTAAGGTTACCGACATAGCCCGAAGAATTGCGAAACTAAAGTGGCAGTGGGCGGGGCACATTGCTCGCAGGACTGATGGCCGATGGGGCCAGAAGGTCTGGAATGGCGTCCGCGGACCGGGAGACGAGCTGTCGGTAGGCCTCCAACGAGATGGAGCGACGACTTGGTTAAGATCGCGGGATCGCGGTGGATGCGGAAAGCACAAGACCGGTCTGAGTGGAGAGCCTTGGGGGGCCTATGTCCAGCAGTGGACGTCTTTCGGCTGACATGATGATGATGATGATGATGAATTATGCGTTCCGGGGCAATGAATGTCAGTGTTTTGAGACAGTTTTGTCTTTCGGAACTTTTTCCCTTTTTTTCCGTTCAACAGTCGGGACCCATTAGGTAAGAATTTTTGAGCGTCAAAATAAATGGGTCCCGACTGTTGAACTTTAAGTTAGCTGCTTAACAAAGTACACCACACCACTAGAATTGTTTTCTTCTTTTTAGTCTTTTTCAAGCAGTTGTATTTTTTGATCTTTTTTTTTATTTCACTCTTTTTTAATAGTTCTATGAAAATGGTAGATTAAAACTATTATAACACATATATATTTAGAATGGGCTAGTTCTTAGCTTTCATTTGATACTCTACTCGACAGATTCGAATAAATACATTTTGATTCTTCATGTAAGTAGGTACCTAGTGTCACTCGCGTCATCAAGACGAATCCAGTTCAGCGTTGAGTAGTTACGAGAGGACATAAGAATAGACATACATACCTACATACATACGCGTCAAACACATAACCCTCCCTTAGTAAAACCGGAGCAGACCAGGTTCTCGTCTTTTTTTTTTTTTGGACGGACTGTTGCTGTTAGCCTCAGGCGGCTTTTACAGCTTATCGGAGAGAGGGCGAGCAAACCAGATGGGCTGCTCAGCAAGGTTCTCAAGGCGACGCGTATTATACTTACTTACATGTTTTCATGTATGAACACGCCTAATTTCATGTATAAGCACCAAATCAGGATCTGATGATGGATCCTAGGGAAATCGAGGGAACTCTTCAAATATTGTAGGAACGCCTATGGCACAACCTATGGTAATTTCGATATATTTAGGAGTAACTCGTGCATTTGCTCTTGATCATCATTGGTGAAGTGGAACTGATGATGAAGACCAAATTGACCAATGGAGCGACTACTCAATAACAAGTACTTACCTACTTCACGGGTTGAATTTCAATTACTTTAGCGCAGTTGCTAGGCAATTTAAGCTCATCGTAATTCATAATGGTGAAATGGAACGGGTGATGTGATGATGCACCAGGACTCCTCAATAATGAACGTCTCTGCATCGGAAAAAGGCAATTTTTCGTAAAAGATGACGAGCAGTTGACATTAAACTATGTATCTTAGATTATTTACACTAAAAAGCGTGAAAAAAAAATTATAACAAAAAATTTAACCGACTACAAAAAACCATGAAAATAATTTTCTACCAGTCTGAAGTCGGTGCCTCAGCACGAGCCAACAGGAGTGATTTCAATCACTCCCAATATACGCGTATAGTAGGTATGTAGGTGAGGTAGACGACTATATAGGTCCACTCCTGCTGGCTCGTGCTGAGGCACCGACTTCAGACTGGTAGAAAAATATTTTTATGGTTTTTTGTAGTCGGTTCAATTTTTTGTTATAATTTTTTTTTTACCGAGTATGTACCTACCAAGTGCGATTTTGATAATTATTTTTTTATTGGATAGGGTATAAAACCTCGATGTTGGTCTCATATAAATTTGGGAAAAAAAACTACCTTAAGGGTGGGATAAAATTATAAAATAAAACATTTTAACAAAAAAATTAAACCGCTGAAGAGACTGAAACCTTTTTTATTTAACCTTAATCTAGGTACTTATAGTTTGAAGTCGAAGAACTTACAAGGTTTGACCCTTAAACTTGTAAACTTTCGGGCAGTCGGGTAAAATAAGGTTGAGTATGACTGGATTAATGTTGGACTTAATTCCTATTCTAATTTGGGTTTTATAATAGGCACGGCACGGAATCCATAAGTAGTCTGATTAAACACAAGAAAAAGCTGCGAAAATTTAAAAACAACAAAGTAATATACAAACAAATAACAAGTGATTATAATTTATTGCACGAGGCGGGGGGAGTGGCCGCCCCGCCCACCTTGAAAGCCTTACGCGCTGTCTCGCTCGTGCCATCTCGCTTGCACTTAGAGTCAGGTAAAATTTGATGTCATACTTTTGTTGTTTTTTTTCGATTGTTAAAAATCGCTATTAACGAATATACGTACAGTTAACGCAACCTAGGTATTGATGTAACTTAACCGTGACATTCATTTCATTATTAAACTAAAATTTAGACTTTGTTAACTTTCTAACAAATTATAATTGCCAGCAATGTACAGCAAAGTAAATTCGGTTTAAAGATCTCTATTTCTCAAAAGAAAAACAATAATTCACTTACTTGAGAAAGTAATAATCAAATCTTAAGCAAAATGTGGGGTCAGATTATATTAGTCATTGATATTTACAGACAGACACTAAAAATCAAGATTTTCAGACTTTTCTAGTTAGTTGTGTTTAAATAGCTACCTTCATACCAAATTTCAAGATTCTGAGTTCACGGGAAGTACCCTGTAGGTTTTAATTCCCTTGCGAGAATTGAGTTTCGATAATTTGCGGAAATTTGCAGCATAAACGGCTGCATGTTTTGATTGCGTTGGCTTAGAAGTTTGATTTTTTCACAGCTCCAAGGGACAGTAGACCTCAGTATTTGATATAAATTTCCGCTTGTTACCTCCACGCGTTCCCGAGAAAAATGGTCTTGACAGACAGACAGACGGGCAAAAAGTGATCCTATAAGGGTTCCGTTTTTTCCTTTTGAGGTACGGAACCCAAAAAAAGGGGGATCACTTTCTCGTTTACCCCCCTATAATAAAAAAATGGACTTACACAATGTCAATTCAACTTAGATCTAAGTAAGCTAGATCTTAAAAAATGTTCAAGATATATGAGCATGGCCTTTGCCTTCCCTATAAAAATTAAAAAAAAAGCTCTGTGCTCTATGATCATAAAGTAGGGTTGATTGTCTGTGGAGTCGTTAGGCGGATTCCTGGGATTCCAGCCGCTTGTAACACATTGAATAAACTGTTGTCGTGTCAACTTATATTTTTTAACGTACGGATCGAAGAAAGTACGGCGAAATAAGTCTACAAGCGCAAGCACTCCACACTACGGAATAGAAAGGGCGTCGCCAACCGTTGGCCCAGGGGGGGGGGCTTTGGTTTGGTTGCTTTACATTTGGCAACTTTTTTAGAATCTCTAGGGGGGGGGGGCAGCCCCTCCCTGCTACCCCCTGGCGATGCCCTTGAAGAAACAGGAAGCGTGGCATGGTAAAGAAACAAGCATAGTTACGATGAACTAAAAGTTAGTTCATTGATATGGACCTCCGCAAAGTAACGCCTGATTCAATAAATTAAAGCATAGTTACGTTAATTTCGCTGTCGTGGGTGTCCATGGGCGGCGGTGATTTCATTCAGGTGACCCGCCTGTTCGTTTTCTTTTAGGTGCCTATTTAAAAAATACATTTCGAGTAGCATCCAGTAGTTCTATAGCCGTGTAAGCAGTCAAGTTGAAGCTAAAAACTCCTCATGATATCAATGAACTAAAAGAATTTCCTTGCTCACCCGCGACCTTACGATAGCTTATGCAAAATATGCGTGTTCATGCAGTTCCTCCACCTCTACACTGTAACAACACACACAAATCACACAAACCCATCTATCACCACCACCACACCACACTGACGCGTTTCGAACTCAACCAGAGCTCATCTTCAGAGTGACACAACCGTACACCATGCTACCAGTTGTTAGACAACAACAACTACGAAACGCATCAGTGTGGTGTGGTGGTGGTGATAGATGGGTTTGTGTGATTTGTGTTTGTTCTTACAGTGTGGAGGTGGAGGAACTGCATGAACACGCATATTTTGCATAAGCTTAGGTATCGTAAGGTCGCGGGTGAGCAAGGAAATACTTTTAGTTCATTGATATGGACCTCCGCAAAGTAACGCCAGATTCAATAAATTCCTCATGATATAACATAATGTGTCGCACAGACATAGCTGTGGTGCGCGGATAGGAAATACATTCCGAGTAGCATCCAGTAGTTCTATAGACGTGTAATCAGTCATGTTGAATCTATAAACTCCTCATAATATAGCATAGTATATGTGTCGCACAGACATAGCTGTGGTGCGCGGATAGGAATAAGTACTGGGAAGTAGGGAGCTGCTCTGAAAACCGCAAATATTCGTATCGCCCACCCGACTCACTCTCGTCTTAAATACTAGGTACTCATAAGCGTGAGCGGGACGGCAGTTACGAAATTCGAACTTTGAAGTTCGTAGCATAAATCTTGATCTTCGGCAGTACTTTCTCGGGCTGTGCGCAAGCGACGCCGCGCGAGCGACGCGGCCCACCGCGCGGTAACGCGACACCGCACTCGCTCAGCGGTGTAGAGCGGCCCTAATAAAATTATAACCTCACTGGGAAAGTATCGCTTAGGCTTCGTCACACTAGAAGATATGGCACACTCATCATTAAAGACCCGATTTCATGCAATGAGGGCTATCGCGTATGAATTCGCCGTTAGAGGCGCTAGTGTAGCGTGAGGTCTCCGAAATGTCAAATCCCATAGTGTTTGGGTGAGCTACGCGGGTTTATTTATAATTAGAATAATTTTGTGAATATTTTGCATTACCTGAAATTAATTATGGCAATTATGCGTTCCGGGGCAATGAAAGTCTGTGTTTTGAGACAGTTTTGTCTTTCGGAAACTTTTGTCCTCCCTTTTTTCCGAACAAAACGGGACTACGCAACGCAACACTGTGGTTGCTCGATATTATAAGGCCGCAATCATTTTTTTTTAACTACCAGCGCTTTCGGAAGACCATCATTTAATGACAGCATGATTTTGACATTAACTCATTAATTTCATTCATTCTTCCTTTTATGCAATCAGTTCTTTTTGTAGCTGTGTGCGTAATCATTAACTTCAATTCTCGTGGCACTACCTATACTAAGTGTAGAATAACAATCAATAGCATCGTCTTAGTATATATCTTCTCTTTCACTGGAACTTAGCCTTAGACAAGAGTTATTGATCTATAGGGGTACACCTAACTTGCCATCTTGTTTCTACATCCTTAGTTAGAAAGAGAAAGAATGAAGTTCCGAAGACTAAACACAGCTGGAAGGCAATAAAATTATAACTGAACAACAAAAATAATGTTAAAATTGGTCGATTGGTTTTATGGCGGTTAAATTTAATAGTGGCGGCGGTAGGCCGCTGTAGATGGACAGACACACATATTGTGTTGGGGTGGAGACTTCACGTTTAATCGCATTTAACATATACTCGGCTGACTGGAAAGAGTTGTGACACAACTGGCACAGATGTGACCGGTTGTGACACAAAATTACTAATACAATAGGTAAATGCATGGTTAGTTTGGTAATAGTATGGTATGTTTCGTCCCATCCGACGAATAAGGTCACTTCTGCAAAATTGTTACTTTTCACTAGGGGCATTTGAATTTTCGCTTAGTTTAATTTGATTATAGCTTTGTAAGTAATAGGAATTCGTCAATGCAATTAAGTATAGTTTTTACTAGAGTTGTCAGGATTACTTTTTAGTAGCAATCTTTTTTAAATGTTAAGGCTTTCAAGGAATTCTGGGTCTTAAAGTAATATGTAACTGTTTTCGTGGGAACGCACAGCCAAAAATTCGGTGTTAAGAGAATATAGAACTATCTTTGTCGGAGTTTGACTTTGTGAACCGAGGTCTATAGGCATATGAAACTTTATTCCTCGGATATTTTGATAATTTTTTCATCAACATGTGACTATCTATTTATCTATCTTCTACGCCGTTAGCAATAGAGTCATGTTCAGATATTTTTTATCAATTTTTGCTCACATGTTTATGAACTCGACTGTACGTGATTATTCGCAATGACGAAATAAATAATAATTAATGCTTATTACAAACAACATTGCCCATTAGGTACTCACAATATGACACTTGTTCCTTGTGCTTGTTTGTTATGATCGCACATGAAAATTATATAAAAAGTTTTAAAAGTAATGTATTTCATCATCATCGTGATCATCACATCCGCAGGATGTCCACTCTTGGACATAGGCCTCCCCCATAGCCCTCTAGTTGCATCCACCGCGAACCCGCCGCTTTAAATAGGTCATCCTTCCATCTCTTTGGAACTTTTCGGCCCAAACAGCCATACGTTCTCCATCCTATATGGCCTGCCTATTGCCACGACTTCAACGAGCTAATTTATTTGGCCATGTCGATAATGGTGACCCTTGTTCTTCTACATATCTCCTCATTTCTAATTCGATCTCGTAGAGAAATCCCGAGCATAGCTCTCTCCATAGCTCGCTGAGCAACTCTGAGCCTATTTATAAGGGCTATAGTGAAGCACCACGTCTCTCGATCTATATGTCATCACTGGCAACACACATTGGTTTAAAAAGACTCGTCTTAAGGCACTGAGGAATTTTGAACGAAAAGACATTGCTGAGTTTTCCAAACGGTGCCCATCTGTGTTGGATTCGACGATTGGTCAATCTTCTCGAAGTTGAACTTACCTAATTTGACGGTTTTTCCTATGTATACATATGCGTCAACAACTTCAAGAACCGAATTCTCAACCAAAATAGGAGTAGACACCTGTTCTTGACACTCGATTGAGGTTTTCGAGTAGCGTACTGAGTTCTTCCATCGACTTTGCCATAACCACGATATCGTCGGCAAACCGAAGGTGAGTGATGTATTCGCCGATGAGATGCCTAGTCCTTTCCATTCCAAAAGCTTGAAGGCGTCTTCGAAAGCGGCAGTAAACAGTTTCAGAGATATGACATCTACGTATCTTACGCCTGTTTTCAAAGGAATCGCATTCGAATTCTGTTCGTGTACTCGGACCGACATAGTGGCGTTGTTATACAAACACTTTAACACTTCGATATACCAATAGTCAACGGTATCGCTGGAGAAACTCAAGCACCGCTCACGTTTCGACCGAATTAAAGGCTTTCTCGTAATCCACAAACGGTAATTCTGTTCTGTATGACTTGCCGCAGCGTATGTATGCGGTCTACGGTACTATAAGCCTTTTTGGAACCCGGCTTGTTCAGGTGGCTGGAAGTCATCGAGCCTGCGTTCGAGACGATACTTGCGACATAATTAGAGTTAGAGTAACCGTTTCGGTATCAGAAATTTCATTTATAGGCGTCAGTTCCTTTGTAGGCGATGGTTCCAATATTGGCGATGTGCCTACAGAAAGTGACGGGTTGAACGGCGACACTACTTTCTTTACCTAGATTTTACATCGCATCACGCTCTAGATCAATAGCTCGCCTTTTTCTCCTCTCTGTGTATTTGTATTTTTATTTTTATGTGCAATAAAGAGTTTACATACATACAAACATGATTCCGTACTGTGTGATGTTTCCACATTTGCAGAAGATATGACTGGGGCATTAGTTTATTATATTATCCTCGTAAAACGTACACCGACCAGATCGGCGGCATATTGAAGAGAGGCTATATAGGTTAGAAGTACCCGAAAGCGTCGAGCATGTATGAGGAGAGTGATGAATGTGGATGAAGCGAGAGAAGTATGTCAGAATAGAAGCGTATGGCGCTCTATTGTCTCTGCCTACCATACAGGAAATAAAGCGTCACGTATATGTATGTATGTATGATATTTTATTCCATAAAAATAAATAGAAAATAAAATTTGAGACGTAAACGGTGTTAACTTAAATAAGTTCCGTAGAAGAAGGTGACATATGCACAAGTGAACTCGACAACGCGTGTCTGTTCCGGCGTAAATGGTTACAAGTGCTCTTACAACTCTGAAATTCTATCTAGTTTCCATCGATTAATGGTACATAACTATATACATCGTGCTTATTAAAACTTTTACTGATCGTGAAATCTATATAAAACTTTTATTGCTAAGATCATAATACGTTACGAATATTTTTTTTCCGGTTTATATTGATTTACTATAAATAAAGTTCTAAGAGGTAATATGCTACCTTTTACTCCGGAATCTAACGGCAGAAGCACTTAAACCGTAAAAACATAAAAACACACTCACTATTATTTTGTAAATAGAAGAAATAGCTAATTACGTCTTTCTGAACCATGATGACTATCCTCTGTTGGACCATTTGTAATTAAATCATTAATTTCACTTGTACTTCGTTGATTCGTTGGTCTAGTGCCAAGTTTATAAGTCGTCTCGAGCGACGATTCGTTTTATTAGGAGTTAAATTCATGCCCCACAAAATTAACATAAAATTATAAAGAAACCCACACCAAAGAAAACGTGCCAAAATAACATAAAGTAATAAAGCGTGTCATCTCCCGCGAAGACCGGTGACGACTGACGATAGAACCCCGCACGCGCCACTCCGCGGGGCGAGGCGACCGGCGTGTAAAGTTCTATCGAGATGTATAACTTTCTACGTCGAGCTCATATCACATGGAACTTTTTTAGGGGTTGAAATCTCAAAAAGTACTTGGATTTGAGAAATAATTTATATACAGAAATGAAGCTGGAGAATAGCTTAATAAAACAAAACAATAAAATCAATTTAGTCATTTATTATCATACAACCTTTTTCGTCGCATGGGACGGTTTATTTAGTGTGTCGCAACGGAAATATTCCATACTAATTTTTGTGTCATAACGGAAAGCTTTGTATAGGATTATTCAAATGTATGAAATAATTCTACTGTTTAACAAGCAATAAAAATAAAATAAAATTTGAAACAAGGGACTTACTTTTTATCTTTGCTATTTTATATTCTTTTTCGTGGTTTCTACGAGATTGCTTTAATATTTTCGAAAAAAAATTTGTATACCTGACAGTTTCGGATAATTTATTAGTTTTTTTTTTTTATTTAACTTAAAACAATTAAACATGCATTACATTTAGTGTTACTCGCCAAACTGTAACGTTTATTGGCGAGAAGCGTTCATTTTATCCTAGATGTCCTATTATCCTACCTGGAAACTGTAATGGAATCTTCTACTATTTCAACAAAAATTTGCACACGAAAATTATATGGAATAAACGTTCGAATTACACCTTTTTATACTATGAATGAATGATAATAATAATATATACTTGCCAATATTTTTATCACATTAAGAATTGGATGATTCACGATACCATAAAAGACCCAAAAAAGCTCCAAGCCTAAAAAAGCGTAAATAAATTGTCTATAGCGCACAAACCGACGTAATGGTTTAACAATCAAGTAGTACTTGTACCCGCTTCCTTAGGTCCTTTTATAAGTCAAGTAGGTACACCTTTTATTTAGGGTTCTGTAGCTTGTGATAGCGTGGGTATAATTTATTTATTCGAGTGATAATCTAAGTAAAAAAAAACTTTCTGACAAGTTTCATGCAGCGCATTCTTCTTGGCAATAATAGTTTTTCTTAATTTTTTTTTATACATTTATTTTTACCCTTGGGACGAAAGTATAGTTTTCCGTATGTTGGATATAATTTGCCTTACTTTCAGAGTATGTGAGATGAAAACCATATTTGTAACGTTATCAGTGGGTAAGAGTCAGTCATTGGTTTTTTTTAATACCTTGTTTTCCCACGGAACCCTACACACCATAAACAACCATAACGAAACCGTCTATATCATTACTCAGCATATTGTTAGCGCCCCTTTAATATAAATTAATGGGACATCAATTTGTTAACCCCAGTTTAATATAACCAATATATCTTGAACTCTTAGTTACATGGACACAGAACAAAACTGCTATGCAGTTTGGCAGAGGTTTATAGTTATACTAGTTTTAGCTCGCGGCTCCACCCGCGTGGTATTCGGTTATCGCGCGCTGTTACCTCGGGAACTGTGCATTTTTCCGGGATAAAAAGTAGCCTATGTCACTCTCGGGCCCATAAACTATCTCTATGCCAAAAATCACGTCAATCCGTCGTTCCTTTACGGCGTGAAAGACGGACAAACACACAAACACACTTTCGCATTTATAATATTATGGATGGATATGGATGTATTTCTGTACTTATTTTGTTTTTTATTTGAGTAAAAAAACAAGCTAGAGGCCTTGTTTTTTGGAAACTTGAGCATTGCCATTTTGAAATGAGCTCTATTTATGCCTACCTACTAGTAAAGTCCTAGAAAACGGGATGGTTTTCATATTTTCATATAAAGATTTTCGGGTACTGCGTTTTCGCAAAGTTGCGTTTGGCAACCTGTTTCATTTCGCAACGTTTCATTTTGCAAACTCTAAAACTAAATTTTTCAGGATTTATTTCAGGGCCATCGTGTAGACCCCTTTAGGTTAGGTTAGATTTATAAAAATTCTAAAAATTACAGTTTCAGAAATATTAAACAGTTGGGAAATTGAACAGGTTGCCAAACGTTATTCGCCGAAACAAACCAAAAAAAAAAAACAAACCAAAACCAAACAAAAAATAAACCAAACTTTTTACCTATACTTGGTTTGGCAGGTATTTAACTAAATGTAAACAAGCTTTAGCTGCCAGATTTGGTTTTGGTACTCGTATCATACAGTAATACAAACTAGAAATAGAAAAAAAAAACTCAATACAGAAATGTAAATGTTTAGATAATTTAATGGGGGAATTTCAATATTTAAGACACAAATTGACGTTGTTTTGTTTACATTGAGTTAAATACTAATCCAAATTATTGTGCCAAAGTCAAATTGACTTTGACATAATAATCGTAAAACGGCCAAATTATAGAGCCGACTTTCTTAAAATTGACACGGTCGTGTAAGCTACACAGCTAGCTAGAAAAATACCTTTTGCAAAGTTTCTTGAGGCGCATTCTTCTTGCTTCTTGCTAACGGTGACATTTCTAAAAGAACTAAATACCAACGCGACGATGACAGTTGGTTAGGAAACATGATAGTGGGCATAGTCACATACTTTTCAATACAAAGAATATTTTTTTGCCTGACTCGTTCCTATTACGGTCATAGTATGATACTGTGTAATGGGTAACCCTTGAATAATACCAAAAGATCTCATCATCAGCCTACAGCAGTCCACTGCTGGACATAGGCCTCTTCCATGGCGCGCCACAACACTCTGTCTTCAGCCCCTCGCATCCATCCGCCGCCAGCGATCCTCTTAAGGTCATCCGTCCACCGTGCCTCAGGACGCCCTACGCTACGTTTTCCCGTCCGTGGTCTCCATTCGAGGACTCGTCTGCTCCACCGTTCACCGGTCCTGCGACAGACGTGGCCAGCCCAACGCCACTTCAACGAACTAATTCTCTGAGCAATGTCAGTGACTTTCGTTCTTTGTCGAATAATGTGATTTCGGATTTTATCCTTCAAAGAAACCCCTAGCATTGCTCTTTCCATAGCCCGCTGAGCGACCTTGAATTTGTGGATTAGTCCCGCAGTCAAGGTCCACGTTTCGGCTTCGTAGGTTAAAACTGGTAGGACGCACTGGTTGAAGACTTTCGTTTTTAGGCACTGACTGAGGGATGTCCGACGACAAGATATGCCGAAGTTTCCCGAAAGCAGCCCAAAAGATCTACCGACGTATAATCAACGCTCACTCATTAACGACAGTCTCATATGACCACGTGTTCAAATATTTGCCACACTATTTAAAAAGGAATTCGAACTACCTAAAAACAAACATGACATTAAAAGGCGGCTCCGTTTGCTCATTTTATCCTATTCTTTGCATTAAAAAAGATGTGCGTGTCGGGGACGTATACTCAAGGGTTCCGTACTTAAATAATTCATTGTTTTTTTTCTTTTGTCCATTAAACAATAAATTACGGCGGTACAGCCCACAGACATACAGCCAGTTATAGTTCCGCACGTCACTTTTTACTTTGGATTTACTTTACGAGACCCCTCTCCCGGACTTTGAAGCTTCATTTATGTATTTTTTTGTTTAATTGACAGAAAAAAAATAACAGACGGACTAGGTAATTTTTTTTACCCAGGAATCTAGCCAATTAGTAATAGTTGATCCAATTTATGTAGGTAGGTAGGTATGTAAACTCCTTATTGTACAAGAAGAAAGAAGTACAAAGGTGAACTTATTCCTGCTTTTGGATTCCCATTTTGACATTACCAAGGAACCCTAATAAAAAACACCTTTTCAGTGATGCCAACGTAGAGATGTATTGTGTTGGTGCAAGGTTGGTATTGTTATGTTGGCCATAAAGCATTGAATATGGTGATTATACGCTTATTTGCCGGCTTTGTGAGCTTTCGAGAGCTCCTTTGTGTGATGTTTAGCGGTAGACATCTTGTTTTAATGTTATAGGGTGCTGGGTTAGGGTTCTTTTTGGACCATTTCTTAACTCACGCCCTTATAAATAATATTAATATATATATTTAGAACATAACATTGACGACATAAAATATTATATTTAATTAAAATTAAAATTAAACTAATTTAAAAAATATTACTAAAGTAAAACAAACTAATAACTAAATTAGAATAAAAAATTAAAAATTAACCGCCCGCGGCGTGGACCCAGACATGTTAAGCAGCATTTCCTCGTTGTATAGCTATGCTGATATTTACGTTGTACGAGGAAGCTGCCAGCTCTTCGGTCCCTTGTGGTATTCGAAAACCGTTTGGATAATTCTTTATAAAAAAAAATTGCGCTGGGCCCCCACGGACCAAAGTTCTCAAACCTGAATGGAACAAAGTTGTAGGTATTCAGGGTCGAGACCTTTGTATTTGTTTATTTTGAGTTTTTTTCCTTTATAAATTGAAATAAAATTAAATAATACAGATTGAAGCAGTGGTGGCCTAGTAAGCCGTGGTGGCCTAGTAAGCCGTGGTGGCCTAGGAAGCCGTGGTGGCCTAGTGGTTTGACCTATCGCCTCTCAAACAGAGGGTCGTGGGTTCAAACCCCGGCTCGCACCTCTGAGTTTTCCAAATTCATGTGCGGAATTACATTTGAAATTTACCACGAGCTTTGCGGTGAAGGAAAACATCGTGAGGAAACCTGCACAAACCTGCGAAGCAATTCAATGGTGCGTGTGAAGTTCCCAATCCGCACTGGGCCCGCGTGGGAACTATGGCCCAAGCCCTCTTGTTCTGAGAGGAGGCCTGTGCCCAGCAGTGGGACGTATATAGGCTGGGATGATGAAATACAGATTGGCAACAGGTGACTTTAAGTAAGAGTTTATAGTGCACTAGTTTTTGCACGAAACATCGTCCGCATTGTAAGTAGAAACTTTTCTCTAATGCTACAGCGGATATTTTACGTAACTTACAGATAAAATATCAACACCTAACAAGACTTTCTTGAAACCTACACTATGTATGATAAGAACGTGACCGGTAAAACTTCTATAAAAAAAAATAATTATGATGCGAAATTCTATAATTATATAGTTAATGAATTACACTTTCATGCTTTATTTTTAATATGGTGTCCAGTCTCCCGAATTGTCTATAATCGCTTGGCATCTTTGAGGCATACTTTCAACTAAATTTTCAGCGTAACTGCGAGGTAAAGACTCCATATGGACTTCAGTTCTCGAGATAGATCAGCAACGCTAACAGTATTTTTTCCTCGTAATTTCAGCTTCATCCACGCCCATACATTTTCTATTGGATTGGCATCGGGTGATTGTGAGGGCCAATCCAAAACATCGATGCCATTTTCGGCCTTCCACGCAGTACAAACCCGACTTCGGTGTTTAGGGTCATTATCTTCTTGCAGGATCCATGAAGCATTATGCCTTGAGAACATCTTCTTAGCGGAAGGTAACAATGCCTTTTCATAAATTTTCGTCATTTTTAGGGCATCCAGTGAACCAGTGAATAAGTGCAAAAGACCAAAACCCTGTTTTGAGAAGCATCCCCAAACATGCACCTTTACTGGGTGCTTCACGGTCCGCACGAGCAATCTGTTATCAGCCGTAGACCAAGCCCTAGTTGAGTAATTAGCTGCCCAAAATGAAGCTTCATCTGAAAATATTATATTGTTCCAATCCCGGTTTTTGTTTTCACTCGCCCATGACAGTCTCTTTCCCGTGTGTTTTTCAGTAAGGAGCGGTTTCTTCATAGTACTTCGAAATTTGAATCCATTTTCCATCAAACGTCTTCGTATTGTATCTATAGATATAGATAAACCATATTTCTTTAACTTTTCTTGCCCAGAACGCAAAGATAAAAGTGGATTTTTCGTAAATATTTGTAAAATCCGCTTATTTTCTGCAGAAGAGGTTGATTTTGTTTTCCCGCGTTCTGGTAAGTCGTCGACGTTTTTTGTTTCCGAGTATCTTTTCACCCACTTGTTCACAAACGCCTTCGACTTATTCATGTACTTAGCGGCCCGATCGCGAGACATTTTGGGTCCTTTCGGATGTAAACAGAGGAACACTGCTTCGTATCGTGTAGCATACGCGGCACTCATTTTGTAAAATGTGCTTTTGGCGGGAAACTGACAAGTTTTTTTTTTTTTTTTTACAGAGCATTGTACGTTAAAGACCATGCTATTCAGCCAGTACTTTTTTTTAATGTGTGCCATTTAAAAAATAAGAATTATACCGGTCACGATCTTGTCATACACACTGTATGTAACTAACCATAATATGATACAATTATAAAGAAACATTACAATCCTTAAATATAAAATGATAACATAAAGAGGCTTGAAACTATCTTTCGTGTTATCTGAATTTCTCAATTTCTACAGAACCACGTCGCAAATTCCGACTCGCTCCTGGAACATCGGTAGTGCCAGTCAAGTAACTATCTCAAATAGATCAATAGATCCACTTTTAACTACAATTCACAAAAGATCTATTAAATCCAATGATCTTGAGATAAAATATGGTGTTGTTAAAACCATTGTTGCTTTAAAAGAAACTTTTACTTTTTTAAACCCCCGACGTAAAAAGAGGGGTGTTATACGTTTGACGCCAATGTCTGTCTGTGGCATCGTAGCTCTCAAACGGATAGATCGATTTCGATGCGTTTTTTCACGTGGAAGCGAGTTTCCTTCCGGTGGTTCTTAGATCTCATCTCTCATGTCTCATTAGAATCGGTTCCGGCATTTGTCGGGGCGTTTTTCAATTTTTCTAAGTTGGTAGTGTTATAGCGGTAAACTGTAATAATATTTTTTCCACTTGCATCGCTTAGTTATCAATGTTATCATTCATTACCTATAACTTTAATTTAGGTTAAATAATAGTACAGGTTTTTTTTTAAAACCATGTATTAATCTGACCTATGTTTTATTCCCTTCCAGTTAATGTTTTATTCAAATGGCCATTTCATGGAAACCATTCACTCCGCGAGCTCTATTTCCTGACAGTTATAGTGGAGATTTGGAACATCTAAATAAAACAAGCATTAAACTTAAATTCATTACACAACACGTGATTTAACCAAGTCAGCTGTGTTCTATTATCTATCACCCGCCACAGTGGGGCGACACAAAAATACCTTACACAATTTCTGAAATCGCCAACTCTACGGAGATGGAGCGAATACGCCTACAATAATAGTCCCAATTGTTTCACAAACTGAAAAATGGCGAACCACACAACGGCCAATGGAAGGCGTTACCGCGAAAACACAGAAGAAAACCCCATTGGTACATTCAAACCCCACGGCTGCAGGCGACCAATCAGAAAGCGAAACGGAAGTTCAAGTCAAACTAGTTCCATTTTCGCTCTCCGAACGCGCGCACGCGTTTCAAATTTGGAACGAATGGCATTTAAATTCATTCGAATCTTTAGCGTTTCGGTTTTAGAACGGTGTTTGTTTTTAATAAGTGTTTTTGGTGAAAAGATTTGCGTGCGCGGTGTTTGTCTAAATTTATGGATATTGTTTTAAATAGGTTGTGTTTCGTCACTGGCGAGGATATTATTAGCTTTTAGCTTGTTAAAGCTGTTTTGTTGGCGTGATGTGGGACGGTCTTAATTTAGCGGTGCAGAGCAGTGTGAGTATGAACTGTGCCTTCCTTATTTTCGTGCGCCACCGACGGATGAACTTTGTTTGATGCCACTAAAAAAAAGCCTGCTCTAAATATTTTGTTGATTTCCTGTCGCATTTCATTGGTGTTTAAGATTTTAAATGATATTTAAATAAACAACGCAAATTGTCTGAGTCGACGCGTATCCCACTTGCTACATGTCTTATATGAAATGGCATGCGCAAACATTCTGAACATAGTTTCTCCTACTACCTATATAAAGTACAAAAAAATCTGCCCATGCCAAATATCGTACATATGCTGTTTAACTCAAAGTACTTACATGAAAATATCCAAAACGTGCAACAGTACCTACATAATTATATATTTTTAAGTTTTCTAAGACATTATATCACTTAAAAACGACTCTACCAAATAGTCAAAATGGGTATTATGAATGCATCGGACAAAACAAACACACTTAGCATAACATAACATAATTACGGAAAGTTTTTATAACGTAATTTTATTGCATCAATGAAAATAAATGCAAGAAGAAGTAAACAATCACTTGTTAAAAATAACTAAGAAAATAAACAAATATGTGGCACTGAAGAACTGAAAGCCACGGTACCTTAAGTCTGGATTCATAAAACATTTAACCACGATTATCGTTAACTTCTTTATTTAATAAAAAATAATCCTGGTGCCTAACCCCCTTATTCATAAAACTTAACAAGCCTATGTTAACTAACAAATGCTTTGTCCCTTTCTCTAACAAATACAAATGTCGAAAGTGACAGATAATGACAAACGAATTTTAGCGCATTTTAACTAATAGGTTTGATTGTCGTTTATGAATAAGG
>NC_133500.1:815463-816955 GCF_025370935.1 Choristoneura fumiferana
AACAGGCCTGATCAGCCTTGTGACATTAGTCAGCACGCAACTAGTCTAGCCCGGGTCAAACCGCCGATGCCCGAGCGGCGATCGGCTGCTCGTTATATTGAATATTCATTTTGTATAATGTGAAACAAAACCGAGATCCCGTGAATAAGAGTCATTAGTTAATTAAGGAGCGCTGGTTAATATACTCTATGTACAACATATTACAAACTCGTAAAATAATATAGTAAATTATTAAAGGGATATTGTCAACGCTATCAAGCTGTCGTTATTGTATATTCAAAGTCAAAATCAAAGTCAAAATATCTTTATTCAATTAGGCTATAACAAGCAAAAAATGTCAAAAAAAATCTACCACCGGTTCGGAAAAACCTCTGCTGAGAAGAATCGGCAAGAAAACGAGGTATATGTATATATTTTTTTTAAACAGATTTACAATATTATTAAATGATATGTATACATCACAGTATTTAACACAACTTTATTTTAACACAGTAGGTTCGCTATTTGAAGGGATCGCTAATGCGGATCGGAATTATTTCCAAATATCCTGTCATGATATAATCATTAACTTTATAATACGCCTTTGATATTAATGTCTTCTTGACAATAGATCTGAATTTTGTATCCGTTTCATTTTGTAATATTTTTTGGAATTTTTTATTATTAAAACGTATGCAATTTCCAGAAAAGACTTTTTGGTTAGCCAGTCTGTAAGATGGAACTTTAAGCCTCCGTTTCTAGTAGCCTGTGGCTTATCGACGTTAGTGGGAAAAATCACATATGTTCTTCCTAACATACATCATTATTACAAAAACATAAAGCGACGGCAGGTTAGGATATTCCTTAAAAAAATCTTAAAGATTCACGCGTCTTCAAATTATAAATTGCTCTAATTGCTCTCTTTTGTAAGATAAAATTTACTCAATGTCTGCAGCAGATCCCCATAAAATAAGGCCGTACGAAATAATGCTATTAAAGTAAGCAAAATAACCAACCGTGCCGTCGCCACATCGGTTAGCTGCCGTATTTCCAAACTGCAAAAGCAGCAGAGCTCAATCTACCCGCGATTGCTGTGACGTGAGGTCCCCACTGCAGTTTTAGAATCGAGCATTATTCCTAAAAATACTGTTGATTTTACAAATTCAAATAGTTGACCATTTAACTTTATATTAGAAACTGAATTCGAGCTAGATGAATTTTATCAACGAGAATTTAATACATTTAGTTTCTTAGGATTTAGTAACAATTATTGGCAGCAAACCATGCGGATATCACGGACAGGGTTTCATGGGCTCAATGAAGTCGGTATCTTTTCTACTAACCTTGAACAGTAAAGACGTGTCGTCAGCAAACATAACTATAACCCGACTTTTGGCTTACCATATAAGTAAGGTCATTTACATAAATAAGATTACAAGAATGGGGCAAGAATGGATCCTTGAGGCACTCCCATTTCGACCACAGATCCCTCGATACCGTTCCGTTAATCGCT
>NC_133500.1:816965-884168 GCF_025370935.1 Choristoneura fumiferana
TCGTATGTTTGTCAGTCTTCCGTCCCCGTTGTTCCGTTTCGACGTGATTTTTGGCATAGAGATAGTTTATGGGCCAGAGAGTGACATAGGCTACTTTTCATCCCGCAAAAATGCACAGTTCCCGAAGGAACAGCGCGCGAACCGAATTCCACGCGGACGAAGCCGCGGGCAAAATCTAGTAACAGTATAAGAAAATACTGAATGAAACAGTCGGCAAACAATAATTCTGCGAAAACGCAGAACCCGGTCCCAGCTGCCTGTCTCAGTGACTTACGGAGAGTATGACGAGGTGGTCGCCGCCCGAGGCGACGGCGGCCGCTGTCTCGCCGACGTCGATGCGGACCGGCTCGCGGCACGCCTTGCCCTCGCGGCCGCGGACTATCAGCCCCATGCTGCCGTGGGAGTCCTGCCAGATATAACCAGACAGATATATGGACCGATCGACTTTTTCTTGTCACTCGTTGCTATAGTTACGGTGTCGGACGACGATACGATATCGGGGCAAGTAAAATGTATGAAATATGTACCTGTCTTTCACATTGTCCGGTCCGATAACGTTGGCGGCACCATCGGACGCCCGTGGGCTGTCGGACGATAATGTTTGTATGTGTGCTATGCGTGTATCTAAATTGTCTCTGTGTGCGCAGAGCCCGATGCGTGGCGGCCATTTTGAGCAGGCCGTATCGGAACGATTTTGTCGGAAATAGCACATGGTGTCGGCTATCGGGTGTCGTCCGTCGCCTTCCGATACCGATATTAGATCGGATAATGTGAAAGTGTAAGTTTATAGGATTAAAATTTGCCAAACATGCATTTTCGTGGTACTTATAAGCCCCTTCTATAATTGGTCATCTAATAAGCATGTTTGTATAATGTGAGATAACATTTCTTCTAGTAGACTGTACTACTTTTGTCTCCTCGCTGATGGGACAGAATTTGTTCCACCCATAGGGCTGATGGTACAAAGTGGCGTATTAGTCACGTAACAAGCGTAGAGCAAATGCTACTGGCCCCGCACACTAAAATCTGATCGTAAAAAATATCATATTTCAATCGTTTCAGGTTAAAAAAAAACCCTTATATTCTAAGACAATGGCAGTAAAGTGATCGACTGCCACGTTTAATTAAAATAGCATATAACTCAAGCAAATCAAGCGACCCGGGGCGCCAAATCTTTAAATACGCCTCTGAATGAAACAGCGGCGCAGATCGCGTAAAATACCGTCATTTATTTAATTACAGTAAAATTACCTGCGAGATTTACCAGCTGATTCAATAACCTTCACACATACAATTAAATTTCTTTGCAAGTGTGTGCAGGTTTCCTCACGATGTTACCTTCAACGTTAAGCTCATGCTACGAAATGTAATTTCGCACATAAATTCCGATAAACTCAGAGGTGCGAGCCCAGGTTCAAACCCACGATTCTCTGCGTGATAGACAATAGATTGAACCAGTATGCTACCACAGCTTTAATAATAAGTAAACAATCAACTCACCCTGAAGGCACCCCAAGCATAAACTTGTCCGTCCTCCAGCAGGGCTGCGGAGTGGGAGTCCCCAGCAGACACAGCAACAGCCTTTGCTGGCAGCTTGACCGCACCCGCTGTGCCCTCCTCGGCCTCCCCGGACGTGGGGCGCCCTAGGGCTCCTTCGTCGTTGCAACCGAATGTCCACACCTGAAGATGAAATATAGTTTAGTATTTTTGTGCTAAGATATAGCAAGAGGGCTTTTAGCTTGTAGATGTAGATGATGATAAAGATAAAATTATCTAATACCCAGGGGTTGGACACTCCCGCAGTTTAGGTATGTTCGGCCGGCGCACCTTTACAACAGGTAACGGCTGTGGGTTGCCCCTAGGCTCGCTCGCACGCTGGACGCGTCGCGCGTAAACAATGACTTTGAAACGAAATAATCTGTTTAAGGCACATTACTGTGTTTACGGATGCATTAATAAAAAGATGGTACAGGAATCGGAATTATTATATTTCAGAATTACGAAAGATATTGAAAGGTAAGAAGCCATTTTCTTGTATTTAATTTAAACCACCATATAGTTAAATACTCAAGTGCAAGGTGCATAATGAGGACAAGATTGTTAGGCATTATAAGCATTTTAGGGCGTCTAAATGAAATTCAAATTCAAAATTCAAATTCAAATTTATTTATTTGTTAAACATAGGTCAATAGATGTTACATTAGGTGATTAATTGTATCACTATGTCTCGCCATATGGCATACAAATATAACTATAACGACAGCTTTACATGCATCATAATCATAACAAAACAAAAAATCCTACTAATATTATAAATGTGAAAGTTTGTGAGTGAGTGAGTGAGTGAGTATGTTTGTTACTTTTTCACGCTTAAACGGCTGGACGGATTTGGATGAAATTTGGCGGAAAGTTAGTTTATAACCTGGATTAAAACATAGGATACTTTTTATCCCGATATTCCCACGGGATAGGGATAAAATCTTGAAATAACAACCGCTAGGCTTAGAGTCATGAAATTTGGTATGTAGGTAGTTGGACCTCTGGAATAACACAAAGGCTACTATTTATTCCGATATTCCCACGGGATAGGGATAAAATCTTGAAATAATAACCGCTGGGCTTAGAGTCATGAAATTTGGTATGTAGGTAACCTTACGATGTTTTCCTTCACCGCTAAGCTCATGCTACGAAATGTAATTTCACACATAAATTCCGAAGCCCAGGTTCAAACCCACGATTCCCTGCGTGATAGACAATAGGTTGAACCACTATGCTACCACAGCTTTAATAATAAAGTAAACAATCAACTCACCCTGAAGGCACCCCAAGCATAAACTTGTCCGTCCTCCAGCAGGGCTGCGGAGTGGGAGTCCCCGGCAGACACAGCAACAGCCTTTGCTGGCAGCTTGACCGCACCCGCTGTGCCCTCCTCGGCCTCCCCGACGTGGGGCGCCCTAGGGCTCCTTCGTCGTTGCAACCGAATGTCCACACCTGAAGATGAAATATAGTTTAGTATTTTTGTGCTGAAATATAGTAGGAGGACTTTTAGCTTGTAGATGATGGGCACATATGAAAGTTAAAATTATCTAATACCAGTGCTCTAGTGTGGCGTTTTCACAAAACATTCGAAGACGTAAATCGAGCGTTCGATCGTCGATACGTAGCCGCCACATGTCCACGGTGCGGCGTCGTACCCGTTTTCGTTACGATACGGGACGAAATAGTTTACGTAGCAAA
This sequence comes from Choristoneura fumiferana, assembly GCF_025370935.1. Lineage (NCBI taxonomy): Eukaryota > Metazoa > Arthropoda > Insecta > Lepidoptera > Tortricidae > Choristoneura > Choristoneura fumiferana. The sequence continues at coordinate 820,203 of NC_133500.1, forward strand.
CCTCACTCACAAAAGTTGTTGTGCAAACTTTCGCTAGTGGCGCTGTCCGTGTTTCCGTTATAATTGAGATTTTAACGCGAACGCGATCGAAACGTATTTTGTGAACGGGAAAAACACTAAGCGTACAGGGGTTTGACTCCGCAGTTTAGGTATGTTCGGCCGGCGCACCTTACAACAGGTAACGGCTGTGGGTTGCCCCTAGGCTCGCTCGCACGCTGGACGCGTCGCGCGTAAACAATGACTTCGAAACGAAATAATCTGTTTAAGGCACATTACTGTGTTTACGGATGCATTAATAAAAAGATGGTACAGGAATCGGAATTATCATTTTTCAGAATTACGAAAGATATTGAAAGGTAAGAAGCCATTTTCTTGTATTTATTTAAACCACCATATAGTTAAATACTCAAGTGCGAGGTGCATAATACAAGATTGTTAGGCATTATAAGCATTTTAGGGCGTCTAAATGAAATTCAAATTCAAAATTCAAAATTCAAATTCAAATTCAAAATTGTTAACATAGGTCAATAGATGTTACATAGGTGATTAATTGTATCACTATGTCTCGCCATATGCATACAAATATAACTATAACGACAGCTTTACATGCATCATAATCATAACAAACAAAAAATACTTAAATAATTCTAAATGCAGTCTAACAAATATTCTTGAACGGAATAATATGCTTTCCCAGCCAGAAAATTATAGAGCGCTACTTTAAATTGTGTAATGTCGCCCAGTTGCAGTATATTATTCGGTAAGTTGTTGTAGACTTTTGGTGCCATTCCATATATGCTTTTGCTGAGGAGCGCTGTTTTACATAGTCTATGGTTAATTTTGTCATGGTGGCAATGGCTATTTAACTTAGAATAGTAATGCAGGTTTTGTTTTACAAATATGGATACTTCATATATATAAAGACACGGAAGGGACAGAATTTTTAGCTCGATAAAGTATGGTTTGCATGACTGAGTTGGTTGCAAGCCGCATGCAGCCCTTAAACATTTTTTTTGTGCTCTGAATACTAATTCTCTGCCTGAATGAATACCTATAGTTTTGCGAAATACAAATAATTAGGTAAGTACTCGTAGGTACCTACCTAATTAGGTATCTTATAGATTTTCGTATTGTTCACCATCAAAGTCGATTCCTTTTTGATTGAATACCGTTTAAATCACCTAAAAGTAAACACTTTGGACCGGGCGCTACATAGGCTATGGGCTAGAGACGCCTCTGGATATAATGTGACATTTTCCACGCTAGTACATCAAACTTATCAAGCAAATAGACCTAAAATAACACATACCTTGCCATCGGAGTCCAGTGCTATGGTGTGCATACCACCAGAACACACATCAACGATCTTGTCGCCCAAGCCAGCCACATACTTGAATCTGCACATAAATAAGACTAATGTAGTGTTTATTTCCTTCCATAAAATGTCTTTATCATTTATATTCCTTCTACAGTCAGTGGCAAAGTTAAATAAGCGATTGTGATGCTTATAATTATTGGAAAATCATCCACGTGAATTGACTACCTATTTTGACTTCGTATCTCTAAGTTATTACAGTCCTAAAGTGAATTTTATCAAAGTATAAGCGTGGGAACTATGCCCCAATCCGCACTGGGCCCGCGTGGGAACTATGGCCCAAGCCCTCTTGTTCTGAGAGGAGGCCTGTGCCCAGCAGTGGGACGTATATAGGCTGGGATGATGAATTGTGCTGAAAAATTTTTACAACTAAATTTATTTTTGCTGTCATTTATTTATTATTTATTTAAACCCAAATAGAATTGTGTCTATTATAATTTGATAGCAAAATTAAATAAGCAATAAGTGAATGAACAAACAAGATGGGAAGACGACCTTAAACTCACGGCTGGACATCATTGGAGGAGGGTAGCGCGAGACAGATCCCAATGGAAAATGTTAGAGGAGGCCTAGGCCAAGAGGCAAACTGAGCTTCGGGACTTACTATAACAAACACAACCATGTATCTATACTCAACTAAGAAGTTCAGAATAAAAAGGCAGGAATATATATATATAAGTGAATGTAGTTTAAACTAAATCAAGATATAAACTTAACATCTAAACTCAAAACCAATGACTTCAGGGGGAGCATATGTATTTACAAATTAATATGTAGTAATTTTCCTGACTCTGCGACTTACATTACTAGACCACGTTAACAAGTAGTTTGGTGGCAACCTAATATTAGTTATGTACAATGTCAATAAAAAACTTTTTTTAAAATTATGTTTTCAGATAAATTTTTGAGTTCTGATACACAGCTATCTACAAAAGAGATAGTTTGTATTACACATCACTAATGGGGCATAATAATTCATTACCTATTTCTTCTTGCCCATAGCAGTTTTTTTTTCATTTAATTTCTGAAGAAAAGATAAAGGAAGCAAATTTCAAGGGAAAAAAATAGCAACAGTTGAATGCTGCCATATTTTTTTGCAGGCTCTAATCTCGTCATTTTTTTTTATTCGACTGGATGGCAAACGAGCAAGTGGGTCTCCTGATGGTAAGAGATCACCACCGCCCATAAACATCTGCAACACCAGGGTTATTGCAGACGCGTTGCCAACCTAGAGGCCTAAGATGGGACACCTCAAGTGCCAGTAATTTCACCGGCTGTCTTACTCTCCACGCAGAAACACAACAGTGCAAGCACTGCTGCTTCACGGCAGGATTAGCAAGCAAGATGGTGGTAGCAATCCGGGCGGACGTTGCACAAGGTTGCTTGGTTGCTTGCACAGATTAAAGCTAGTTGTTACGTTAATATCCTCAACCTTGCAAATAACACTATACAATACAATACAATAACAATAACTCTTTATTGCACACCAACACATAGCAAGCACTACTGAAGCAACACATATTTTATTTGTCCTCTCCCAGTGCTGGTAATGGAAGTTGGTTATGTACAGGGACAAGGGAAAAAATAGCTATTAGAAATTAATTGCCAACAGTTATTGTCAACCAACTGTCAGCCTAGCAACTAAAATCTTTAAAAATAAAGTTTAGCTATATTAGCTATTCCTATCATGTAACTAATTGTAAAATTGTTATGAAATAAACAGATATAACATTTTTTCTTTGAACTTCCATGAGATAGTTCTAATTGGATTTGTAAGTACAAAATTACATTAAAACAGTAAAAAAATCATTACTTGGTGGTCTCCGTGACATCTTCTCCAAGCCCGAGCTGCCCCACATCCCCTTGGCCACATGTGAACACAGAGCCCCTTTTTTTAGGCGCAGTTGGTATCTCCAACTGGAACGCTGTAACATACAAAACTAGTATAAGGAAATAGAACCCAGTTGGCTTGTAAATAATTATTCATAATTTAGTATGTAATAAATAGAAGAACTGATTGGGATTATCTGTCACTGAACTCTGCAGGATTCAGAAAAAGTGGAGGTTCTTGGTTTGTTGGTTTTTTTTTTTTCTTATTTAATTGGACAGTACCTGGGCGACCGAACTTGGACTAAAACTCGATAATAAGCGTTTTTCCAGAGATAAGACCATGCTAGATTGATTTGTCATCCCCAAAAACCCCTACATACCAAATTGAATTAAAATCTTTGGAGAAATTTCCGAGATTCTGACTATATAAATATACAAGAATTGCTTGTTTAAATAGATAGATAGATACATAAGCACACTTTCCATTATAAAATTGGACTTAAGACTTTTGGGGAAATTGGTATTTTTTCCTTGATTATCATCAAATTTATTTGGCATTTTGTACAGACAAGGTAACTGAATAATGTACCAGGATGGACCTATGTGCTACTAATGTCATGTTGACATCCCATACATTTGCCAAAGAAATCATAGCAAAATTGATTACAAAAAGGTTCCACCCTGGTGTGTGATTCAGTTTCCTCAACTGTACATATCTTTACCACCATCATCATGAAAGTTACCTCTGTCCGTAGTGTCCGTTGTTTATTACCTCTTCATGCTGAACCACTTTAAATGTAATTTGGTATAGAGATAAATTAAAACCATTTGACACCCCTCCAGGATCAAAACTATTGCCTGGTGCCCCTAAATACATGCAAAAAGTAATCAAATGGCAAATTGTTCATAGCTCTGGGCATATGCCTGGCATGCTCCATGGCAAATAATCGCCTAATTCCCTCTTTTCCTTAGAAAGCACAAGTTTTTTGTTGATACCTTTTGGTCTTGTGTGTATTATTTATTTATTTCATCATTGCACTTTGTAAATGTCACCTTAGGTCTAAGTACAACCCCGTTTAACCCTGTTTGTTATTATTATTGTAGTTATAACTTTCATCACATGTAAAAGGTACAGCAATTGGACATTGATCACCATAATTTAATTTACATGAGGTACTTGCTATTGCATAACATTATGATTATGAAACATCTTAACTATATAAATAAACATATTGCTGTCCTTCTCATATTATCACAACTTTTAACTTTAAAGCAAAAAAGTGTATGGAGCAATGGAGTTATATGAAATTTCAGGAAATTATTTTAAGACAACAAAGAGGTCCACAATTGTGTTAGTTATCCTATAGATGTAGTAAAAAAAGGTTTTACACAGGCCAAGTGAAATTCAATCTTATGTCAATGTCATACAGGCTTTGACATGTAAAAACTTTTCTCACTTTAACTATACCTTGTTAGTACACTGAATAATTTAGATTTTGTCCTTTGAGCTTTAAAGGTTTAGTTATTATAATGATGCAATTAGTCACACAACCTATCCCAATTTTTGACATATTTAAAAGGTATTCTCGCATCCCAACAACCTGCCCAAAACCGCACTGTACTGGGATACTCTCTTATGTATGATCTTTCAACTGCCCTGAATTCTTTCTCAGTTGGAAACTTTATGTTGATTATTATCAAACAATTTACAAGCTTAAATGTGGGTAGGTACCTACCAATAGATTTTATTCCTACTACACATGTTAAATATTTGTCTATAACCCCGAACTACTGACTTTATAATTGTGAGAATAACTTTTCATATAAATATAGTGAGTAATTATTTAATTAAAGTACCTACTCTTGAACTAGTTATTCCATATGCTAGTGACTCAATGATAAAGCCAAGTAAACATTACATAACCATGAATATGTATATGTAGTATTGTTATTATTTGTTACCATTGACATGCTGGCTTAAAAGTTTTCCATCAGTTTATCTCTATGGTAGGCTTATCATAGCATAACTTTTTTATCTACACCACCATAAGTTCACACGGAATTCGAGACTAACCTGTAAAATGTTAGAGAACAATGATGCTTCAGTACCATAAAACACTGTGTTAATATAATTCTTACGATTAGTATATCTAAGATTGTGTATAACCTCAAAATCCAATAAGAATATTAGCGGTTAATCTCTGAAGTATTTAAAAAATATTTCTGTTTATTGAGAGCGAGTTTTATGACTTTAATGATTGTAGTAATGAGTTGAATAAAGAAGGTAAAATATGAATTGCTAAGTACGACGCGTTTCCCGCCATCATATTTTGACAGGTCATTGACGTCGGGCAAAAAGGTAAAGAAAACAACTGCAACGGAGCATTTAGGTCTTACCTGCTCGTTTTTTCTTATTCTTGGGGACGCTGGCTGACGTGGCGGAGTTAGATTTCGACGCCGAGCGTTTTACGCCACGCGCGGCCGGCATTATGCCTGCAAATTCAGACGCGTTAGTCCCCTGGAGGTCGAAACGCGCCAAACGCACACAGAACGATGGCTTCGCGATGACGTTTTCACTATTTCCTATAATCGCATTACTCTATTGCCACTTACTTCGCATCTGCATCAATTACAAGGCTACGCTGTAACTGATTTATGCAAAGCGCGAATAGGTTATATTATGCATTTGTATAGAGCTACGCCGCGAACCAAACAACGCATCCGTGGCGCAGGAACGCTATACACTAGCGCTTCGGTTTACTTACTGTATTTTATAGTTTATTTAAACTGTAGCCGAACGAACTATTAAATTACAGTATCACTATAACTGGAGATGACGTATTAATTTATCAGATTGCGAATTCCTTGCATCTCCGCTACGCTTGCTGCGCTTGGTCAACGACTATGAGCGAGACGAGAAAGTGATGTGCCTTCGTGACGTAATCTGTGAATGGAACTTTACCGGTTTTGTCTATGGAACAACAAAACTTTCACAGAAAACCACTTATTTTGAAAAAGTAATGTGGAAAATGAATTCATATGACAGTAATAAATTAATTAAATTAATAGGATTTTTAATACGTTTTCTCAATTTTAAGGTATTGATTAAGTTGAGAAATATTTACCACAGATAAACTAACCAAACAAAACAAAATTAGACTATTAGGTTGGCCAGCATGTGCTTTGACATAAAACTTAGACTAGATTTTTTAGAAAAATATGGCTCTGTCCATTGGAGGACAATTTTGCCAGTGTCTAGTAGGTTTTGCCGTTGTACGGTAAAAAAATTCTAGAAAACGAAATATGAGAGGTAATGGTGGATGAACGACGACAGCGCGAATCCGACATAAAACTTTTAATCTATTTTTCTTTGACTTTTTTAGTCAAGTGTTTGTCAAGAGTATATTGTTTATCCGTCACTTTATTTAAAAAGCAAAAAGGTTATACTTTCAATATGTTTTTATTACAAAAAATAGCTAATTTTAAAAAACGCGACTATTGGGTACTTTTGCACCAGGTATGACGTGGGGCCTACGAATATTTTATTCGTAGCGTGGGGCGGATTATTTGACTGATTATTGTGTGTGTATCTATTTATCTGACTGTTCTAAGATTTATTGAAATTTGTATAACTTGACATGTTTTTATTTAATAAAATATAATAATTAAAATAAAGTTAAAAGTTATATACCTACTATGTTGTGGTTTGGTAGCACATATATTAAAAACTACATTTAACACCTACATTTAATTATATATAATAAATTAAATACACTATTATTTTGACTTGGGCAAATTGTAATTCTAAGATAGTTTTACTATTGATTACAGTTAGTTTGGATAGTGTTCTCAGCTTGCGAGCCGGCGAGCGAGAGACGTCAAATCAAAAAGCATCATGTCGGCCGCCCGCGCGTAGTGCGGTGCGGCTTCCGGCTAGGGATGAGCCGTGCCAACATTAGAGCTCGCCTACAATCGCCACAATGTTCAGCATTTGATGAAAACGTTTAGTTTGAAAATAAAAAAAATCAATATTCTTGACTTTATTATGGTCGAGAACTTGATAATTTTCCCTATTTTCATCACACAATAAAAAAATGATTACTTCATTAGTCTGTGGTCAACATGAGGTCAAAGTCCGTCAACATAGCGGCAAAATTTTGAAACTAACTAGACTAATGCTAAATGCGCCAAGAGCGCGAAGCTACAATAATAAAAAAAAAAAAAACTAGACTAAACCCGCACAACATGATTCAATGTATTTGCGTAGCTAACGACGGGTTAGGTGATGCCGTGCACAGGGGCCCCTACGCTCAGCAGGGCTACTAAGAAACTCGAAGTTCGTGTCGTGCGGTCCCTCTGACACTTATACTATTTATTTAATACGAGAGCGAGAGGGACGGTACGATACGAACTTCGAGTTTCGTAGTAGCCCTGCAGGAGGTTCTCGAATCCTTCATAATATCAGTTAGCGGGTATACATTTTTCAAAAAATCTGAAAAATCGAAATTTCTCGAAAACGGTGCCGGTGAGACTGTTATCAAGGTGTTTTTTTTATATTCGGTAGACGACTTGCCCAAGCTAGTCAAGTCAGCGAAGGTCAAACTCAGAAGCGAAAATGTCTCCCACCAAACCTTCCATTTAATCCTTGTCCCTGTCGACTTTGATTAATTCATTTTGTTGCCCAATAGATATAATATTTCATTGAGTTTATATGACTAACTTTACTCTACGGCGTATAGGTACCTGCTTATTTATAATTATTTTGCATTTTTATTCCATAAAACCCGCAAGGCCTTTGCCCAGCAGTGGGACATAACACAGGCTACATAATAATAAAATAAAACCGGTCAAGTGCGAGTCGGACTCGCGCACGAAGGGTTCCGTACCAATATATTATATACAACATTAAACATTAGCAAAAAAACGGCAAAAAATCAAGTTTGTTGTATGGAAGCCCCCCCTTAAACATAAAATTAAAGCACTTTTATTTGCTGTTTTTAAAAGAAAATGAAAACTGACAGAAAAATGGGTAATAAATAATAATTAAATGAAGATAAATTATCTAAATAATATGCAACCTCGTTAAGACATTTCATTGGCGTATTATGCATTTAAAACTTTTAGACTGGGCACAGTGGAAAAATATCTATGTAGGTACCCAGCAGTTCTAGGCTTCCTGGTAGGTACAGCAATTTCGGACCGGTACACTTAGGGATCCTTAAAAATCGAGCTTATCAGTCTCTCAAAGGGTCTCTCTTTGCAGGTGGTAGGACCTTGTGCAAGGTCCGCCCGGATTGCTACCACTATCTTGCTCGCTAATCCTGCCACGAAGCAGCAGTGCTTACACTGTTGTGTGTCGGCGTGGAGATTAAGACAGCCGGTGAAATTACTGGCACTTGAGGTATCCCATCTCAGGCCTCTAGGTTGGCAACGTATCTGCAGTACCCCTGGTGTTGCAGATGTTTATGGGCGGTGGTGATCTCTAACCATCAGGAGACCCACTTGCTCGTTTGCCATCCAGCCGAATAAAAAAAAAAAGGGCTGGCAAAGCACCTCCGTGTTGTGGGTGTCCATGGGCGACGGTGATTGCTCCCCGTTAGGTGATCCGCATGCTCGTATTCCCCCTCTTATAAATAATAATGCAAATCTTTTACTTAGATACAGCCTTACGAAAAGTGTTTAAGTATAGACAAGGTACCATCGTAAAAAATCGCCGGCATAAAAAGCTGGGTTATACATAATTTATTGAATCAGGCGTTATACTTTGCGGAGGTCCATAAATCAATGAACTAAAATAAGATCATTGCTCACCCGCGACCTTATGATAGCTAAGTTTATCCATTTCCTCCATCCATCTCCACCTCCACCTTGTGTTGTCGCGGGTGAGCAAAGAAATTATTTTAGCTCATTCTCAAAAATTATGACATAAAGGTAAATCTAAAAGCCCAAAGTTGAAAATTGGGTGACGTCACGGTTTGCACTGGCTCCCCGAAATGCTAAACTAATGTAAGTAGTAAATTGCATTTGGCTCATCTAAATGCAAATTAGTGTATGTTGCAGCCAATTTAGGTAATTTTAGTGCCATTCTGTGACAGGCACGGATTAATTGAAGTGGAAGACAAGCGCATATATTGGTTGGGGGAAAAATACATCGATTCAGTGCCGGAGTAACTGTCTTTTAAAACTATTGGGGGGGTAGCTAAGACATTTTTTCTATTCAGTGATCTGTTTGCGAAATATTCAACTTTAAAGTGCAAATTTTCATTGAAATCGATCGTCCCCCGCCCTCTAAAATCTAAACTGTTGAGTGGAAAAATTTTAAAAATTCAGAATGGTAGTAAATATATCAAATTTACAAGGAAAATTATAGCGGCTAAGATTGCTTGAGAATTATTAGTAGTTTAAGAGTAAATAGCAGCCTAAGGTATAAAATACACCTAAACTTGGAAGATTCAGTACACAATACGAAATCGTTAGAAAAATATTATTTGTTTTTTTCGTAATGGCTACGGAACCCTATCCTGGGCGTGTACGACACGATCTTGGCCGGTTTTTCTTTTTTGGAAGGCCACCCCCGCATCAACTAGCATGCTCGATAGTAGCATGTCCTGTACACACATGCTAGTAGGTAGCATTTGCTCGACAGTAGCATGCTCTCGTGCTACTAACGAGGATGTGTAACAGCGGCCTAAGCAATGAGGGCTATCGCGTATGAATTCGCCGCTAGAGGCGCTAGTGTAGCGTGAGGTCTCTGAAATGTCAAATCTCTTAGTTTTTGGGTGAGCTACGCGGGTTTATTTATAATTAGAATAATTGAGTGAATATTTTGCATTACCTGAAATTAATTATGGCAATTATGCGTTACGGGGCAATGAATGTCAGTGTTTTGAGACAGTTTTGTCTTTCGGAACTTTTTCCCTTTTTTTCCGAACAAAACGGGACTACGCAACACTGGTTGCTCGATATTTTTATGGTACGGTTTTAAGGTGTATTAAATATGATTTTAATCTAAACTTTGTTTTCACGCCCGTAATAACAAACTCTGAAAGCCATACTCAAAAACCTCACGCAACAGTGCGCCATCTAGTGAGACAAAAAACGATAGCCCTCATTGCTTAGTTTGCTTATGGGCTAATCCAGCACTGCATCGATTACACGGTAAAGGCGTCAGTCCAGAACATAGCCCCGGTCATATTTTATTTTGGCGGACACCATATTTTAACCGACGAAATTAAAAGATCAAAAAACCCGACTGCCTTAAAAAAGACTAACAAGAAGAAAACAAGTCTAGTGGGCTAGAATTTTGTTAAGTAGCTAACTTAAAGTCCAACAGTCGGGACCCATTAGGTAAGAATTTTTGAGCGTCACGATTTAAATGGGTCCCGACGGTTGAACTTTAAGTTAGCTACTTAACAAAGTTCTAGTCCACTAGAATTGTTTTCTTCTTGTTAGTCTTTTTTAAGGCTGTTGGATTTTTTGATCTTTTAATTTTTTTTATTTCACTCTTTTTTAATAGTTCTATGAAAATGGTAGATTAAAACTATTATAACTCATATATATTTAGAATGGGCTAGTTATTAGCTTTCATTTGATGTTCTACTCGACAGATTCGAATAAATACATTTTGATTCTTCATGTAAGTACCTACCTAGTGTCACTCGCGTCATCAAGACGAATCCAGTTCAGCCGTTGAGTAGTTACGAGAGGACATAAGAATAGACATACATACCTACATACATACGCGTCAAACACATAACCCTCCCTTAGTAAAACCGGAGCAGACCAGGTTCTCGTCTTTTTTTTTTTCTTTTTTGGACGGACTGTTGCTGTTGGCCTCAGACGGCTTTTACAGCTTATCGGAGAGAGGGCGAGCAACCAGATGGGCTGCTCAGCAAGGTTCTCAAGGCGACGCGTATTATACTTACTTACATGTTTTCATGTATGAACACGCCTAATTTCATGTATAAGCACCAAATCAGGATCTGATGATGGATCCTAGGGAAATCGAGGGAACTCTTCAAATCCACTGTTGGTTGGCGTATTATTTAGTCAAGTAAGATACTTTAATAGAAATACCTGTGTTTTGTTTTTAAAGAGTCAAGTATGTAGCATGTTGTTTTTAAATAACCATTTTAACAGTAATATGCATTATTCATATTTGCAAAGTGTACTTTTGGCGGTGACTTAAAACATTTCAACTGCACACGATTGAACTGTTTAAGCCGGTGTTGCCATACAATTTAATATTTGTTTTATTTTATTTTTAATTTTTATTTTAAGTTAGTTTTTAGATAAGGTCCTCACTGAAAATCAGCGCCACGGCTTGCCGTGGCATTATGCTGAGTCGGGACCTGTTTAAGACATACGTCTTTATTTGTTCTATGTTTGTTCCTATGTTTGTTTTTTATGGCGTTAAATAAATGTATTTGCTTTCTTTTTCTTTCTCTTTCTTTCTTTCTTTCTGTCAAATATTGTAGGAACGCCTATGGCACAACCTATGGTAATTTCGATATATTTAGGAGTAACTCGTGCATTTGCCCTTGAAAATCATCATTTGGTGAAGTGGAACTGATGATGAAGACCAAATTTGACCAATGGAGCGACTACTCAATAACAAGTACCTACTTCACGGGTTGAATTTCAATTACTTTAGCGCAGTTGCTAGGCAATTTAAGCTCATCGTAATTCATATGGTGAAATGGAACGGGTGATGTGATGATGCACCAGGACTCCTCAATAATGAACGTCTCTGCATCGGAATAAGGCAATTTTTCGTAAAAGGTGACGAGCAGTTGACATTAAACTATGTATCTTATATTATTTACACTAAAAAGCGTGAAAAAAAAATATAACAAAAAATTTAACCGACTACAAAAAACCATGAAGATAATTTTCTACTAGTCTGAAGTCGGTGCCTCAGCACGAGCCAACAGGAGTGATTTCAATCACTCCCAATATACGCGTACCTATAGTATGTACGTGAGGTAGACGACTATAGGTCCACTCCTGCTGGCTCGTGCTGAGGCACCGACTTCAGACTGGTAGAAAATTATTTTTATGGTTTTTTGTAGTAGGTTCAATTTTTTGTTATAATTTTTTTTTATTGGATAGGGTATAAAACCTTGAAGTTGGTCTCATATAAATTTGGGAAATAAAACTACCTTAAGGGTGGGATAAAATTATAAAATAAAAACATTTTAACAAAAAAATTAAACCGCTGAAGAGACTGAAAGGAAAAAACATAAACCTTTTTTATTTAACCTTAATCTAGGTACTTATAGTTTGAAGTCGAAGAACTTACAAGGTTTGACCCTTTAACTTATAAAAACATGACTCCCTTTCGGGCAGTCGGGTAAAATAAGGTTAAGTATGACTGGATTAATGTTGGACTTAATTCCTATTCTAATTTGGGTTTGATAATAGGCACGGCACGGAATCCATAAGTAGTCTGATTGAACACAAGAAAAAGCTGCGAAAATTTAAAAACAACAAAGTAATATACAAACAAATAACAAGTGATTATAATTTATTGCACGAGGCGGGGGGAGTGGCCGCCCCGCCCACCTTGAAAGCCTTACGCGCTGTCTCGCTCGTGCCATCTCGCTTGCACTTAGAGTCAGGTAAAATTTGATGTCATACTTTTGTTGTTTTTTTTCGATTGCTAAAAATCGCTTTTAACGAATATAATACAGTGTGTTACTTAAGGGAGGTTAACGCAACGTAGGTATTGCTGTAACTTAACCGTGACATTAATTTCATTAAAAAACTAAAATTTAGACTTTGTTAACTTTCTAACAAAAATATAATTGCCAGCAATGTACAGCAAAGTAAATTCGGTTTAAAGATCTCTATTTCTCAAAAGAAAAACAATAATTCACTTACTTGAGAAAGTAATAATCAAATCTTAAGCAAAATGTACCTACGCAGTGTGGGGTCAGATTATATTAGTCATTGATCTTTAAAGACAGACATAAAAAATCAAGATTTTCAGACTTTTCTAGTTAGTTGTGTTTTAATAGCTACCTTCATACCAAGTTTCAAGATTCTGAGTTCACGGGAAGTACCCTGTAGGTTTTGATTCCCTTGCGAGAATTGAGTTTCGATAATTTGCGGAAATTTGCAGCATAAACGGCTGCATCTTTTCATTGCGTTGGCTTAGAAGTTTGATTCCACAGCGACCTGTATTTGATATAAATTCACATTCCCGAGAATCTTGACAGACAGACAGACGGGCAAAAAGTGATCCTATAAGGGTTCCGTTGTACGGAACTCATTTCTCGTTTACCCTATAATTGGACTTACACAATGTCAATTCAACTTAGATCGTAAGCTAGAGTTCAAGATACATGAGCATGATAAAAATTAAGCTCTGTGCTCTATGACATAAAGTAGGGTTGATTGTCAAGGCGGATTCCTCCAACACATTGAATAAACTGTTGTCGTGTCAACTAGTACGGATCGAAGAAAGTACGGCGAAATAAGTCTACAAGCGCAAGCACTCCACACTACGGAATAGAAAGGGCGTAGCCAACCGTTGGCCCAGGGGGGGCTTTGGTTTGGTTGCTTTATATTTGACAACTTTTTTAGAATCTCTAGGGGGGCAGCCCCTCCCTGCTACTGGCGATGCCCTTGAAGAAACAGGAAGCGTGGCATGATAAAGAAACAAGCATAGTTACGTTAATTTCGTTGTCGTGGGTTTCCATGGGCGGCGGTGATTTCATTCAGGTGACCCGCCTGTTCGTTTTCTTTTAGGTGCCTATTTAAAAAATACATTTCGAGTAGCATCCAGTAGTTCTATAGCCGTGTAATCAGTCATGTTGAAGCTAAAAACTCCTCATGATATCAATGAACTAAAAGAATTTCCTTGCTCACCCGCGACCTTACGATAGCTAAGCTTATGCAAAATATGCGTGTTCATGCAGTTCCTCCACCTCCACACTGTAAGAACACACACAAATCACACAAACCCATCTATCACCACCACCACACCACACTGACGCGTTTCGAACTCAACCAGAGCTCATCTTCAGAGTGACACAACCGTACACCATGCTACCAGTTGTTAGACAACGACAACTACGAAACGCGTCAGTGTGGTGTGGTGGTGGTGATAGATGGGTTTGTGTGATTTGTGTGTGTTCTTACAGTGTGGAGGTGGAGAAACTGCATGAACACGAATATTTTGCATAAGCTTAGGTATCGTAAGGTCGCGGGTGAGCAAGGAAATACTTTTAGTTCATTGATATGGACCTCCGCAAAGTAACGCCTGATTCAATAAATTCCTCATGATATAACATAGTATATGTGTCGCACAGACATAGCTGTGGTGCGCGGATAGGAAATACATTCCGAGTAGCATCCAGTAGTTCTATAGACGTGTAATCAGTCATGTTGAATCTATAAACTCCTCATAATATAGCATAGTATATGTGTCGCACAGACATAGCTGTGGTGCGCGGATAGGAATAAGTACTGGGAAGTAGGGAGCTACTCTGAAAACCGCAAATATTCGTATCGCCCACCCGACTCACTCTCGTCTTAAATACTAGGTACTCATAAGCGTGAGCGGGACGGCAGTTACGAAATTCGAACTTTGAAGTTCGTAGCATAAATCTTGATCTTCGGCAGTACTTTCTCGGGCTGTGCGCAAGCGACGCCGCGCGAGCGACGCGGCCCACCGCGCGGTAACGCGACACCGCACTCGCTCAGCGGTGTAGAGCGGCCCTAATAAAATTATAACCTCACTGGGAAAGTATCGCTTAGGCTTCGTCACACTAGAAGATATGGCACACTCATCATTAAAGACCCGATTTCATGCAATGAGGGCTATCGCGTATGAATTCGCCGCTAGAGGCGCTAGTGGTAGCGTGAGGTCTCCGAAATGTCAAATCCCATAGTTTTTGGGTGAGCTACGCGGGTTTATTTATAATTAGAATAATTTTGTGAATATTTTGCATTACCTGAAATTAATTATGGCAATTATGCGTTTCGGGGCAATGAATGTCTGTGTTTTGAGACAGTTTTGTCTTTCGGAAACTTTTGTCCTCCCTTTTTTCCGAACAAAACGGGAGTACGCAACGCAACACTGTGGTTGCTCGATATTATAAGGCCGCAATCATTTTTTTTTAACTACCAGCGCTTTCGGAAGACCATCATTTAATGACAGCATGATTTTGACATTAACTCATTAATTTCATTCATTCTTCCTTTTATGCAATCAGTTCTTTTTGTAGCTGTGTGCGTAATCATTAACTTCAACTCTCGTGGCACTACCTATACTAAGTGTAGAATAACAATCAATAGCATCGTCTTAGTATATATCTTCTCTTTCACTGGAACTTAGCCTTAGACAAGAGTTATTGATCTATAGGGGTACACCTAACTTGCCATCCTGTTTCTACATCCTTAGTTAGAAAGAGAAAGAATGAAGTTCCGAAGACTAAACACAGCTGGAAGGCAATAAAATTATAACTGAACAACAAAAATAATGTTAAAATTGGTCGATTGGTTTTATGGCGGTTAAATTTAATAGTGGCGGCGGTAGGCCGCTGTAGATGGACAGACACATATTGTGTTGGGGTGGAGACTAAAACATAGGATCACGTTTAATCGCATTTAACATATACTCGGCTGACTGGAAAGAGTTGTGACACAACTGGCACAGATGTGACCGGTTGTGACACAAAATTACTAATACAATAGGTAAATGCATGGTTAGTTTGGTAATAGTATGGTAATTTAGTGTCATCAATGCAGTTGTGTTGAGTTACTGCAACTCTCATGTCGTAGTGGTGGTATGTTTATTTAGTGTGTCACAACGGAAATATTCCATACTAATTTTTGTGTCATAACGGAAAGCTTTGTATTAGGATTATTCAAATGTATTAAATAATTCTACTGTTTCAACAAGCAATAAAAATAAAATATAATTTAAAACAAGGGACTTACTTTATTTTTGCTATTTTACATTTATTTTCGTGGTTTTCTTGGAGATGCTTTAATATTTTCGAAAAAAAAATTAGTACATCAGACAGTTTTTGTATTCATTCCAACATTTTGTCAGTGCCGCGTAATTATTACTAATTTAATCGTTCCAAATTACAGCTATCTAGTATAGATATATACCTCTACGACAGTTTAAGTGAATGATTACACAGCTACAAAAAGAACGGATTGCAAAAGAAGAATGAATGAAATGAATGAGTAAATGTCAAAATCCTGCTGTCGTTACACGACATGTTGTAGCTGTGTGGTAATCATTCACTTCAACTCTCGTGGCACTACCTTTACTAAATGTGTTTGACCTAAACAGTATAAATAGACGCAGGGTGTACTGCCGTTTCGGCAAAATATTTTTTGCCAAATTTTAATTCCAAAAAAACTTAAAGATAAAGATAAAGATATTTATTTGTTAAAACACGAGTTACTTATATAAAATACAGCTGCTCTTATCGCAGTAGTTTCATTTCCCAAACGAACCTTTAGCATATTTTCATTTCGCATTTTATTCATCTGGTCAAATTATTATTTGACATAATTTTACTTTGTTTAATTTTATTACGACAAACGTTTATTAAGCAAACGTTCTGTTTTGGCTAATATTATATTCCAAAAAAATGTTTGTTCAAAATGACACTTCGCGCACGAACCATCCTCGGAAACCAACTGCTACCAGAAAAGTAGGTTAGGTTAGGTTAGAACTGCGGCCCCCACAGAAACAAATTGCTACCAGAAAATTAAATAAAATATGTTATTATGCCATGCAATATTTTGGGAAGAGTATTTAGAGTAGTTTATGCCAAACGATACATTTTACTAATTATTTATGAAACAATAATTTGTCAAAATAATTACTAACTGTAAAATTGCGATAAGTTGTTTTAGCAAATGATAATTTGAGTAAAATATTTTGAGATGTGATACTTTGGGAAAAATTTTTGCCCATTCATTAGTAACCCAGACAGCAGCCATACAAGGTGAGACTAAATGGGTTCCTTTATTGGGTAATTATCTTTATTCTTGCGTTACAAACGCCTCATTTTCCTGGTCACTTTTTTTATGAATTGTTTGTCGAATTTGATGACATTTTCGGATAATTTTTTAGTTTTTTTTTTAATTTATTTAACTAAAAACCATTAAACATGCGTTACATTTAGTGTTACTCGCCAAACTGTAACGTTTATTGGCGAGAAGCGTTCATTTTATCCTAGATGTCCTATTATTTTTACTAGATAACCTGGAAACTGTAATGGAATCTTCTACTATTTCAACAAAAAATTGCCCACGAAAATTATATGGAATAAACGTTCGAAATACACCTTTTTACACTATGAATGAATGATAATAATAATACATACTTGCCAATTTTTTTATCACATTAAGAATTGGATGATTCACGATACCATAAAAGACCCAAAAAAGCTTCAAGTCTAAAAAAGCGTAAATAAATTGTCTATGGCGCACAAACCGACGTAATGGTTTAACAATCAAGTAGTACTTGTGCCCGCTTCCTTAGGGTCCTTTTAGAAGTCAAGTACACCATTTATTTAGGGTTCTGTAGCTTGTGATAGCGTAGGTATAATTTATTTATTCGAGTGATAATCTAAGTTAAAAAAAACTTTCTGTCAAGTTTCATGCAGCGCATTCTTCTTGGCAATAATAGTTTTTCTTAATTTTGTTATAAATTTATTTTTACCCTTGGGACGAAAGTATAGTTTTCCGTATGTTGGATATAATTTGCCTTACTTTCAGAGTATGTGAGATGAAAACCATATTTCTAACGTTATCAGTGGGTAAGAGTCCGTGTGGAGTCATTGGTGTTTTTTTTAATACCTTGTTTTCCCACGGAACCCTACACACCATAAACAACCATAACGAAACCGTCTTTATATCATTACTCAGCATATTGTTAGCGCCCCTTTAATATAAATTAATGGGACATCAATTTGTTAACCCCAGTTTAATATAACCAATATATCTTGAACTCTGAGTTACATGGACACAGAACAGAACTGCTATGCAGTTTGGCAGAGGTTTATAGTTATACTAGTTTTAGCTCGCGGCTCCACCCGCGTGGTATTCGGTTATCGCGCGCTGTTACCTCGGGAACTGTGCATTTTTCCGGGATAAAAAGTAGCCTATGTCACTCTCGGGCCCATAAACTATCTCTATGCCAAAAATCACGTCGATCCGTTGCTCCGTTACGGCGTGAAAGACGGACAAACACACAAACACACTTTCGCATTTATAATATTATGGATGGATATGGATGTATTTCTGTACTTATTTTGTTTTTTATTTGAGTAAAAAAACAAGCTAGAGGCCTTGTTTTTTGGAAACTTGAGCATTGCCATTTTGAAATGAGCTCTATTTATGTACCTACCTACTAGTAAAGTCCTAGAAAACGGGATGGTTTTCATATTTTCATATAAAGATTTTCGGGTACTGCGTTTTCGCAAAGTTGCGTTTGGCAACCTGTTTCATTTTGCAACGTTTCATTTTGCAAACTCTAAAACTGTAAATATTTCAGGATTTGTTTCAGGGCCATCGTGTAGAACCATTTAGGTTAGGTTAGGTTAGTTTTATAAAAATTCTAAAAATTACAGTTTCAGAAATATTAAACAGTTGGGAAATTAAACAGGTTGCCAAACGTTATTCGCCGAAAATTAAAATACCAAAAAACCAAAAAAAAAAACAAACCAAAAATAAACCAAATTTTTTACCTATACTTGGTTTGGATAGGTATTTAACTAAATGTAAACAAACTTTAGCTGCCAGATTTGGTTTTTGTACTCGTATCATACAGTAATACAAACTAGAAAAAGAAAAAAAACTCAATACAGAAATGTAAATGTTTAGATAATTTAATGGGGGAATTTCAATATTTAAGACACAAATTGACGTTGTTTTGTTTACATTGAGTTAAATACTAATCCAAACCAAGTGTACGACCGTGACAATTAACAGAGTCGGATCTGCAATTATTGCAAATATACTGTTTTATATTGACTTTGACATAATAATCGTAAAATGGCCAAATTATAGAGCCGACTCTCTTAAAATTGACACGGTCGTGTAGCTTGTTTTTAGGAAAATACTTTTTGCAAAGTTTCTTGAGGCGCATTCTTCTTGCTTCTTGCTAACGGTGACATTTCTAAAAGAACTAAGTACCAACGCGACGGTGACAGTTGGTTAAGAAACATGATAAATAAATAAATATCATGGGACACTTGACACCAATTGACCTAGTCCCAAACTAAGCAAAGCTTGTACTATGGATACTAGGCAACGGATAAACATACTTGTATAGATAAATACATACATACATATTAAACATCCAAGACCCGAGAACAAACATTCGTGTTATTCACACAAATATCTGCCCCGGCCGGGATTCGAACCCAGGACCTTAAGCTTCGTAGTCAGGTTCTCTAACCACTTAGCCATCCGGTCGTCATCCGGTCGTCCGGATAGTGGGCATAGTCACATACTTTTCAATACAAATAATATTTTTTAGCCTGACTCGTTCCTATTACGGTCATAGTATGATACTGTGTAATGGGTAACCCTTAAATAATACTTACCAAAAGATCTACCGACGTTTAATTAAGACGCTCACTCATTAACGACAGTCTCATATGACCACGTGTTCAAATATTTGCCACACTATTTAAAAAGGAATTCGAACTACCTAAAAACAAACATGACAATAAAAGGCGGCTCCGTTTGCTCATTTTATCCTATTCTTTGCATTAAAAAAGATGTGCGTGTCGGGGGACGTATACTCAAGGGTTCCGCACTTAAATAATTCATTGTTTTTTTTCTTTTGTCCATTAAAAAATAAATTACGGCGATACAGCCCACAGACATACATCCAGTTATAGTTCGGCACGTCACTTTTTACTTTGGATTTACTATACGAGACCCCTCTCCCGGACTTTGAAGCTTCATTTATGTATTTTTTTGTTTAATTGTCAGAAAAAAAATAACAGACGGACTAGGTCATTTTGTTACCCAGGAATCTAGCCAATTAGTAATAGTTGATCCAATTTATGTAGGTAGGTAAGTATGTATGTAAACTCCTTATTGTACAAGAAGAAAGAAGAACAAAGGTGAACTTATTCCTGCTTTTGGATTCCCATTTTGACATTACCAAGGAACCCTAATAAAAAACACCTTTTCAGTGATGCCAACGTAGATATGTATTGTGTTGGTGCAAGGTTGGTATTGTTATGTTGGCCATAAAGCATTGAATATGGTGATTATACGCTTATTTGCCGGCTTTGTGAGCTTTCGAGAGCTCCTTTGTGTGATGTTTAGCGGTAGACATCTTGTTTTAATGTTATAGGGGTGCTGGGTTAGGGTTCTTTTGGACCATTTCTTAACTCACGCCCTTATAAATAATATTAATATATATATTTATAACATAACATTGATGACATAAAATAATATATTTCATTATAATTAAAATTAAACTAATTTACAATTATTACTAAAAGTAAAACAAACTAATAACTAAATTAGAAAAAAAAAAAAACCGCCCGCGGCGTGGACCCAGAGATGCTGGCAGCATTTCCTAGTTGTATAGCAATGCTGATATTTACGTTGTACGAGGAAGCTGCTAGCTCTTCGGTCCCTTGTGGTATTCGAAAACCGTTTGGATAATTCTTTTTGCGCTGGGCCTCCACGGACCAACCCTGTCAAACCTGAATGGAACAAAGTTGTATTCAGGGTCGAGACCTTAGTATTTGAAAATTGAAATTAAATTAAATAATACAGATTGGCAACAGGTGACTTTAAGAAAGAGTTTATAGTGCACTAGTTTTTGCACGAAACATCGTCCGCATTGTAGTAGAAACTTTTCTAATGCTACAGCGGATATTACGTAACGTAAAGATAAAATATCAACACCTAACAAGACTTTCTTGAAGCCTATGTAACTAACCATCTGATACAATTATAAAGAAACATACAATCCTTAAATGTAAAATGATAACAAAAAGATAGGCCTGAAACTATCTTCGTGTTATCTGAATTTCAGAATTTCTACAGAACCACGTCGCAAATTTCGACTCGCTCCTGGCACATCGGTAGTGCCAGTCAAGTAACTATCTCAAATAGATCAATAGATCCACTTTGAACACAATTCACAAAAGATCTATTAATCCAATGATCTTGAGATAAAATATGCTGTTGTTAAAACCATTGTTGCTTTAAAAGAAACTTCTACTTTTTTAAACCCCCGACGTAAAAAGAGGGGTGTTATATGTTTGACGCCAATGTCTGTCTGTGGCATCGTAGCTCTCAAACGGATAGATCGATTTCGATGCCTTTTTTCACGTGAAAGCGAGTTTCCTTCCGGCGGTTCTTAGATCTCATCTCTCATGTCTCATTAGAATCGGTTCCGGCATTTGTCGGGGGTTTTCAATTTTTCTAAGTTGGTTAGTGTTATAGCGGTAAACTGTAATAATATTTTTTTCCACTTGCATCGCTTAGTTATCAATGTTATCATTCATTACCTATAACTTTAATTTAGGTTAAATAATAGTACAGGTTTTTTTTTAACACCATGTATTAATCTGACCTACCTACCTATGTTTTATTCCCTTCCAGTTAATGTTTTATTCAAATGGCCATTTCATGGAAACCATTCACTCCGCGAGCTCTATTTCCTGACAGTTATAGTGGAGATTTGGAACATCTAAATAAAAACAAGCATTAAACTTAAATTCATTACACAACACGTGATTTAACCAAGTCAGCTGTGTTCTATTATCTATCACCCGCCACAGTGGGGCGACACAAAAATACCTTACACAATTTCTGAAATCGCCAACTCTACGGAGATGGAGCGAATACGCCTACAATAATAGTCCCAATTGTTTCACAAACTGAAAAATGGCGAACCACACAACGGCCAATGGAAGGCGTTACCGCGAAAACACAGAAGAAAACCCCATTGGTACATTCAAACCCCACGGCTGCAGGCGACCAATCAGAAAGCGAAACGGAAGTTCAAGTCAAACTAGTTCCATTTTCGCTCTCCGAACGCGCGCACGCGTTTCAAATTTGGAACGAATGGCATTTAAATTCATTCGAATCTTTTAGCGTTTTCGGTTTTAGAACGGTGTTTGTTTTTAATAAGTGTTTTATGGTGAAAGATTTGCGTGCGCGGTGTTTGTCTAAATTTATGGATATTGTTTTAAATAGGTTGTGTTTCGTCACTGGCGAGGATATTATTTTTAGCTTTTAGCTTGTTAAAGCTGTTTTGTTGGCGTGATGTGGGACGGTCTTAATTTAGCGGTGCAGAGCAGTGTGAGTATGAACTGTGCCTTCCTTATTTTCGTGCGCCACCGACGGATGAACTTTGTTTGATGCCACTAAAAAAAGCCTGCTCTAAATATTTTGTTGATTTCCTGTCGCATTTCATTGGTGTTAAAGATTTTAAATGATATTTAAATAAACAACGCAAATTGTCTGAGTCGAGGCGTATCCCACTTGCTACATGTCTTATATGAAATGGCATGCGCAAACATTCTGAACATAGTTTCTCCTACTACCTATATAAAGTACAAAAAAATCTGCCCATGCCAAAATATCGTACATATGCTGTTTAACTCAAAGTACTTACATGAAAATATCCAAAACGTGCAAAAGTACCTACATATTTATGTATTTTTAAGTTTTCTAAGACATTATATCACTTAAAAACGACTCTACCAAATAGTCAAAATGGGTATATGAATGCATCGGACAAAACAAACACACTTAGCATAACATAACATAATTACGGAAAGTTTTTATAACGTAATTTTATTGCATCAATGAAAATTAAATGCAAGAAGAAGTAAACAATCACTTGTTAAAAATAACTAAGAAAATAAACAAATAAGTGGCACTGAAGAACTGAAAGCCACGGTACCTTAAGTCTGGATTCATAAAACATTTAACCACGATTATCGTTAACTTCTTTATTTTAATAAAAATAATCCTGGTGCCTAACCCCCTTATTCATAAAACTTAACAAGCCTATGTTAAGTAACAAATGCTTTGTCCCTTTCTAACAAATACAAATGTCGAAGTGACAGATAAGGACAAACGAATTTTAGCGGCATTTTAACTAAAATAGGTTTGATTGTCGTTTATGAATAAGGGGGTAAGTCTCTTATTGTAAGTTTGCGTATTTGGGTCCAGCTAAAACAAAAGAAAAATATTTATAAGAATTAGACACGGTTACAACCCTGCTCTTCTCATTATAATAAAAAGAAAATAGTTTATTTATTTTAGACAACACAAAATTATCCATAATGCCTAATATATAATACATAAGAAGAAGAGCGACCTGAAGTTTTTTAAATCTCATCCTCTCCGTATTCAGTTATAATAGCTGTTGCCTTCATGTTGGTCCCCTATGTTTATCTCTGCTCTGATGTCCACCTAAAAGGCTGTCTTTATCTCTACACTTACTTGCACAACTAACCAATCGCTTACACCAGCTTCCCCACTTTCAAGTGGTTGTTGGGAATCTCGCATCATCCCCTTCAAGCGGCCACCTTGCAGAGTTCCTATCGATCAACCTCTCTCTACATTTGTTGATCTTGAGTATCCTGATCGTGATCGTAGTTTTTCTCTTTAAAGGCAACTGTCCCTTTATCTGCATCTTCATTAACTAGAAGGTGTAGATGTTCATTTCATGTCATTAGTCTCACTCTCACTCTACAACGCATAACCTATAAAACAGTACCATAACTAACTTAACAGACCGACGATGCACACTTGCACTCTAAATTGGACAAACCTTGGGGATTATTGCCGCAGATCGGCAAGTGAAGCGCAGAACGTCCATCAGCGAGATGACCGGGTTAAAGCCGCAGGCACAGAATAACAGCTAATAGTACTACTAGCTTTATGGAGGAGGCCTATATCCAACAGTGGACGCCATATGCCTGATATGATGATTTCGATGGTAATGATACCCTGAGGTACATAAAAGTAAGTAGGACTTTAAGAAACTCTTACGGAACATTGAATTAAGCTACTATTTCACAATGAAGCCGAGGGAATACGCTACTTTACTTAGTACTTTGTTATATAATTAAGTTTATCCATGCTTTTAGCAAGTAAGATAAAGGCATAGTCTTCCCATCATCAGCATCGTTAGCCAAAAGACATCCACTACAGGATAAAGGATTCATAATGACCGGACTTCATGACCTTCACCAGGTGGAAGTATCATTCGACGTTTTCTAGCTCTACTTATCAGTATTTCCATTTTATAATTTTTTGGTATCTGTCCTATCTAAAGCTCCATTCAAAAACATCTTAGGAGAATATCGGAGGTCCAATAGGACTTATGCATTTACTCGTCCTACTCAGTGAGTCTGCCATATTATTATGTCCTTGTACAACAAACAGATGCATATATCACTAGTTGTGATCGGTGTTGTGCTCAAGGATGAATGGGTACTTTTCATCAACTGTAATTTGTTGACTGCTGAGGATTTTTTTTTTTTTTTTTTTGTTCTGGTTTTTTAATTATTTTGTTTTTATAATGTTTTAGTAAACTTTCGTAATTCTCACTTATAGTTTAAAATATTAGTTTAATTATTTTGTATTAGTTTTATCTGTATTAGGTATTGTTGTATGGTATTACTGTTTCCGTCTTTTGTCCGCCATCCAACCCGCTATAAACAATATTCCAGCATGTGTCAACAGGGGCAGACTGTAAACCAGCGCTGGCAGCTTCCGCGTAAGCGCAGCATTAGCTGAGTTTGCTCCTTTTGCCGCAGGGCAGACTACTAACTTGTATTGGTTATATTGTTGTCTTGCATTATGTTTGTACTGTTGGCAATTAAATATTTTCTTTCTTTCTTTCTTTCTTTCTTTCTTTCTTTCTTTCTTTCTTTCTTTCTTTCTTTCTTTCTTTCTTGTAATAGTTGTCTTAATTTTCTGCAAATTTTGCAGTTTACTTCACAAAAGATCACTTTTGCCTATAAAACCCCATCGAAGTCGGTCTATCTGTTTGAGATCTTCGATGACACAGACAGGCAGACTATGGTGTCAAACTTATAACACCTCTCTTTTTGCGACGGGGGTTAAAAATCGTAACGACCGTGGCAGTGTTGCGGACGCGCGGTCGTAGTGATGTGATGCGTAGACGCTCTCTTAGTTGAAGATGTTTAGATGCAGGATTCAAAGGTCTTGGTCCCATGGCAGCGGTTAGAGTTTTCTTTGTCCTCTTCTAAGGGTCCCTCGCTTCGTCTCTATAAGGGCCTGTACCCTTATAGTCTAACGCACTCGGTATCACAATCCTTTTCACTACTTCTTTCTGTCATATGGCGTGATGATAAGACGAGGTTAGAAAGAGATGGTGAATGCGATCGCAAACGTCAGCGCGTTAGACAAAACGACCTCATATCGGGTCACTCGACCGAGTAAATAGGTCCAAAAAGTCCTTTGAAAGCGTCTCGTGATTTGTGATATTATACTTGACTGTAAATACTGTAATGCTCTGAATAGTATATTTTCGAAAATTTTGTGATATCTTATACTTAGTTAATATATTTCATACTATTACTTAACCTATTATTTATTAAAAAGATTTTAGTCAAGCCAAACACCGTAGCACAAGCCTGTGTTAATTTGAAGCATTTCAAAAATGTAGAGTCATTAAATTAGTTTATTTACAAAACCTGGAACCTGGAATACCATTCAGGTATGGTATCACCAGTAGGTAATAGAATAGGAGATACATGATTTATGAAAGTAATAGAACCTCACAAATGTTTATTTCAAAGGAATAAAATCACTAATACTTAAACAAAATTAAGAAAGGACAAACTGTATTGCACAAACAACAGTTTTGGGACTTTGTTACCTCCTAAAGTTTAGAATCTCACTCTGCGCTTGTACCTGTGTTAAACAAATAATCCTTCGTTACAACTCTGCAAAAAACTAATAATAATAATAATATTGCCTCTTCGTATTATTCATACGAACCCAGGACCTTAAGCTTTGTAGTCAGGTTCTTTAACCACATGGCCATCCGGTCGTCAAATAAAAAAAAAACTATTTTTTTTAAACGTAGGAAGCGGAGGTCGGTTCCGCAGTAACGGAGGTAAAGGCGAAGTTCCGATACAGCCTGAGTCACAATGTTAATGACTTTCAATCATACCTGGCCGCACACAACGCTGAACCCGCTGTACCTAACCAGATCAAATTTTACGACCGTTCCAAAACCAATAAAATAATATTATCAGAAAAACACATGTCTCGAATGTATCAAAGTTTATTAGTGGCCAGCAACCGTAACTCTAGCGTAATATGGCTGTACAAGCCCATTAATTAACCCCCCGCAGGCGACACTATAAAAAACCCTTTTTATGTACCACAGATAGCATCAGGATTTAGGCCTATTTCAATCTGTTTGCTTAATTGGTGATTTCAAATTAACGATTATTTTTATTGGTGGTTTCGAATTTGGAATGCCTGCTTATATGTTGTTGTTTAATTAGTGGAATTTTTGTTTGGAAAATTACTTGTTACGCGTTTCGTTTTTGTTATTTTAAAGATTGACTGTTTTGTTAGTTTTTCATGCTGGATAAATATTTTCCTAGTTCTATTCATGTCGTCTAGTTATAAGTGCGTAGTAATATCTGTTAAGCGGTCCGAGTGTCACCGACGGTGCTGGCTGAATATCATTGTACATAGCTCATCAATCATGACCACCATGTCGTCGACGTTGTCCGTAATCAGTGCGATGTCATCCGCGAATCTTAGGTGACTTGATCTCTCACCATCGACAGCCCTTTACTTTACAAATACTTCTTCTGTTTGTTTGTTACTTTGTTTGTTACTTCATCACGTCTAAACCACTGATCCGATTTAGATGAAATTCGATATACATAGTTTGAGTCCCGGATCATAGGATAGTTTTTATCCTGGAAAATTAAGTTCCTGAGGGATAGCGATAACCAAACACTACGCGAACGGAGTTTTGGGTAACGGCTAGTCTAATATATTATTAGTCTAATAATATATTGTTGTGAATAAATGACAGATTTTCTTATTTCTTTCTTATTAACATACTATTAACAATAATAAAAACTAAGCCTAGAAAGTAAAGACGTCAATATTTTCCACCACAGACACCAAAGGTACCTCTCGTAACTGCTAAATTCCTAGTTTCATGTCATCCAACGAAAACTTACTATGCGAAAGTTTGGGTCAGAAATCAGTCGACGCTCATCTGTTCCTGAGACAATCTGGCAATTATATGTAGTCTTATCAGTATCACAAAAGTGATTAGATTAAGTACTTACCATCATCCGAACTATAGATCGTTTACCCCTTTCAAAAGAATAAATTTAAACGGAATAATTAAACTCAACAAATCCGTTCGCACCCACAACGGCGTTTTTCGAATGCCTTCGAAATTCAAATCGCTAATAGTGAGGTGATTTGTACTGTATCGTGAATCGGTAATCTGTCGATAAATCTTGTGTTTTACAGCTGGTGTGCTCGATAAGCATCGCGCCACGTGGGGTAATAGTGATGTGCCGTGTGCCGATATCGAGTGTCGTATTTCATTAAAATGTATTTTTATTGGTATACCAGTTCGTAAAATGGAATGTGTTATTTTAGTTTATGCTCTGAGTGAGGCTTATGGGTGTTATGAACGTTGAATAGTGAATGTTTCATAATTTACTGTCGGTTAAAGTGCTGGCAGTAAGTAATAATCATAATTATTCTGTTTCAATGAAAGTATTAACACAAAGAGTTTTTTCTTTTTTCATTTAGGTTCCTTTTCCTTGTAGAGTTCATTGATTTTTGCTTATGCTTTTGGAACCAAGATCAATTTAGGTTTGCCTGTATGTGTTTTTGTTTACATTACACAGACACTACGTTGGCAGTGTGACAAAATGTTCTAGCACATGAGATTATGTGAGAATTTTCGAGAGGCAGTCAGTTTATGGGAATCGAAGAGAAATTTCAAAGTTTTAATGTTTTAGTAAGAATATTATTTTTTAGTCTAATGCGTGTGCCACTGCTGGGCAAGGGTGCAGCTCGTAAGCAGTTTTGCTGAATGTGAAAATACTGAAAAGAATGGGCAGTTTGTTGCCAAATACAGACTGCCAACACATTTTTCGTTACAGTTTTCAGGGTTCCGGAACCAAAATGGCAAAAACGGAACCCTTATAGTTTCGCCATGTCTGTCTGTCTGTCTGTCTGTCCGTCGCGGCTTTGCTCAGGGACTATCAATGCAAATTTTTTTTAGGGTTCCTCCCATAGACGTAAAATGGGGGCGATTTTTTTTCTCATCCAACCCTATTGTGTGGGGTATCGCTGGATAGGTCTTTTAAAACCATTAGGGGGTTGCTAGAACTACTTTTCGATTCAGTGATTTTTTTGTGAAATGTTCAATTTTAAAGTGCAAATTTTCATTAAAATCGAGCGTGCCCCCCTCTAAAATCTAAACCGGTGGGTGGAAAAATTTGAAAAAAATCAGGATGGTAGTAAGTATATCAAACTTTCAAGAAAAACTATAACGGCTAAGTTTGCTTGAGAATTATTAGTAGTACTTCATGAGTAAATAGCAGCCTAAGGTATAAAATATACCTAAACTTGGAAGATTCCGTATAAAATACGAAATCCTTAGAAAAATATTACTTAATTTTTTCGTAATGGCTACGGAACCCTATTTTGGGCGTGTCCGACACGCTCTTGGCCGGTTTTTTCATATTGCAGTTGGAAAGCAGTTTGTCTGTAACAGCTCATACATCTATCTGGCACTGAAAACGATTTTTATCGACCTCGTCTCATCACTATTAATCCGTCAGCTCCATACATCAGCCCCCTAGATCGTGTCGTCGATAAAAATTACTTAAAACACCAAACATTTAACATCTTGCCCCCATCTGTCCCTCTTCCACACCCACATTCATGTTATAAACAAAAGAGATAGATAATGATACAAATCGTTCCCACTCAAACTAAAAACAGGCTTAAACGCCAAATGGGTTCAGTCAAATTGGATTTTTAATGTCAAGTGTCAAGTTTGAAACAGTACTGGTTTTAATTCTGTCTTTTTTTGGTTTGCGTCTTTTTATTATATTAAGTTTTATAGTAAATCTTTTATTCTTGTCAGTGGATCTTTGTAATGATTCACGGATTTCACAGTGCGTGATGGTATTTCTGTTAAAATATTAAATGATGGTGACCCCTTTACTGATTTGAGTGCGATTGTGTTTGGTGTGATTAATGTTAGAGAGTGACACAAACTTTGTTTTTGACTCCGTTACGAAATTAGTAGACTTTTCTTAGTCTAACGGTGGTCTAACGTCAAATTTAGGTAATTAAAACAAAAACAGAGGTCTATGTAGAACCGCTCTTGAGTTCATAGGCAAATTTATCTAGAAATATCACAATTGATATTTATTGTAAAACAAAACAAAAAAAATGTGGCTTTGCAATAGGAACCAATGCAAAGTTTAAAAAAAAAAAAATCTTTTCTCGAAAAAAATATAATAAAAAAAATAGTGACATTTAAAAGGATGTAGGTAAGGTTGACTTTTCATAATCTTAAAAAATGTCTTTAATTTTTTTTTGTTTAAGTTTTTGACGTAGGTAGGTACGAGTATAACTGACTTATCGGATACGAGGTTATTCGGATCTAGAAATACCTATTCGATTGGAATCGGGACCCTGCCCTTTTCGCACTTCTTAGTATACTTAGTACCTATACAATATAGGGCCAGGAGGCTACTACGAAATTCGAAAAGCAAAGTTCGTATTGTATGTACCGTCCCTCTCACACTCGAAATAATATTAATTTAGCGTCAGCGGGACAGCAAGATACGAAGTTCGAATTTTGCACTTCGTTATATAGGGCCAGATAATCTGTAGCTCTCAACTTTGATACTGGTAAAATTGAGTCCCATTGGACAAAAGTCATTTCATAAAAAATATATTGGTGGTCTAGTTTTTTTTTGTGGCAATATACAAGTTCGGTTAGAACAGACGATTGTGCCAATTACAAAGTGAGGAAACGAAGCGGAATTTAATAGAAAATATTAAGGAATTCCTATTATCATTTTATTTGACACTCCAAATTTAAATAAGTGTATTGTTTTTTGAATCTGTATTACAATTCGTTTGTACGTCATTCTCTCGATTAGAACGGAAGTTTTTGGAATATCTAGCAAAACATTATTTATGTAACTTTTTAAGTAACATAGTGTTGCGTTGCGTTGAACAGATGTTTGCAATATATCATAACCATTTTAATGACGTCATCACAAACCGAATTAATGAGACGATATTCACATTAAATGATTAATATATTCCAGACTATGAAATGAGTTTTGTATGTTTGAAATTTATGTTGACCGCGACTCTATCTGGGAAAATATAATTATTTTTGGAAATATCAGATTCAGTAAACTAAGCGTGAAGAAGTACCACAGCAGGCAGAGTTATTTTCGTACCTATTTATGATATATGTATCAGTATAGATACGAGTAGATGGATAGTTTATTGTAAAATTGTGACATTGACCGGAAGTAGTAAAACGTTTTTTCTTTTGTTGCAGGTCACTTTCCCGCCAAGACTAAAATGAGAAAGAAGAGAAAAAACAAGTCGCAAAACGATTAAAACTTACATTTAATGAAAGCATTTAATAATAAAAAACAAGTGTAGTGGACACAACACCAGACAGAGACTGGGTTCTAATGACCGAAAAAAAATAAAAATAACATTTGAAGTGAACAAATATTGATTTTATTTACCGGTACAAAGAAAAATCAACTCGGATTCGAACAAACTTCGGCGCTTTTCGAAATCCGAAAACAAATAATTACCGATTCAAGGTGCTCGCTTTTGTTCAAACATTTTTGGGACTGCTGCCTTCGCCTGTTTGTAAAGCTGCCTTTTAAGACTTTAGAAAACAAAACGGTGAACGAAAACACGATTGCATTTAAAACTAATAAAAACGCCTCAAACAAATGCAGCTAAGTGCGTGTCAAAATCGAATTCGAAATTCAAATAAATAAGGCTGGCCATTGTTTAAGAAGTGAATTTTATTTAGCACCATTTAGTGGTGCTAATTTGTTGTGTCAAAGTGGCCGGAGACGAGCATTTGGATATGCTGGGGGGCCCCGAGTGGGGGCAGCGGGAGGCCACCCCCCCTAGAGATGCTCCCCTGCCGAGTTTTGGCTTCACACAGGAGCAGGTCGCCTGCGTATGCGAGGTGAGTTTGTTCGTGTGTGGTTTTACTTTGTTTTTTACTTTTTTTGTTTCGATGTTGGTCATATGCAGCGATAAAACACAGATAATATGTTATTGTTTTTTAAAAGACGGGTTACGAATTATTAGTGTTATTGAGACAGCAGTTGTTTTATTCTATATGTATAGGCTGCCTTTCTATCAGAGGTGTGCTATGATTCTATGCTGCGAGGATGTGACAGCTTTGTAATTGTAACCGTTCAAAGAAGATGCGCAGTTCGAGCTGCTCTGCACAACACTCATCCTGACTCACCACGCATCCAGCCACGCATCTTGTCAGCTAATTATAGCATAGGGATCCTGGAAGCGTTTTCTCGTCATATGGCAATGCCAATTAACCGAGATTGTCACTAATTACTAGGGCGGAATTTTGGATGATAAGGCGAGAGCACCGCTTTTTATCGATGTTATCGACAAATCGTCATTTTTTTATTGATTTTTCTGTTAAATAAAACCTCAAACTTTCCGATGATACGTACAGTCGAACAAATTGAAAACCCAGGCAGGGTGGAACCTTTGTGCTACTATGTCATGTTGACATCTCATATGTTGTCAAGGAAATCATAGTGAAATTGATTATTAAAAGGTTCTACCCTGGGCCATGATTCAACTTTATGACTATACTTTTTTCAGCGATCAACGATGAAAAAAGATCGAAATACCTATCGGAAAGTTTAATCCGTTTAAATTGCCTTATTGAAATCACTATAAATACGAATACATATTAAAATTCAAAATTAAAAAAAAAAACAAAATTCAAATGATTTATTCAGTAAATAGGCCGCAATGGGCACTTTTACACGTAATTTTTTTAAACTACCAGCGCTTTCGGAAAGACCATCATTGCCAAGAAGAATGCGCCGCAAGAAACTTGGCAGAAAGTCATTTTTTCATAAAAATATAATTACAAATAAAATACTTAAAAACTATATTATACAATTAAAGAAAAAAAAATACAAAAAATAATAATAAAGAAATACAGGGATGTATGGGGTCCCTTAGTTACAATACTAAACACTAACTATATCTAAACTATATCTACGTTCAGTGGAAGTGTAGAATGCTTCCACCGTCATTAAATATATATAAAGAGTTGATAACCTAAGTAGGTATTTGCTTGCAAGTGTTATTTTATTTAGATAAATTAACCGCATTCATAATAGTTGGATTTGATAATATCGATAAAAAGCGGTGCTCTCTCCCTACAATCTGTCAATCATCATCATCCCAGCCTATATACGTCCCACTGCAGGGCACAGGCCTCCCCTCAGAATGAGAGGGCTTGGGCCATAGTTCCCACGCGGGCCCAGTGCGGATTGGGAACTTCACACACACCATTGAATTGCTTCGCAGGTTTGTGCAGGTTTCCTCCCGATGTTTTCCTTCACCGCAAAGCTCGTGGTAAATTTCAAATGTAACTCCGCACATGAATTTCGAAAAACTCAGAGGTGCGAGCCGGGGTTTGAACCCACGACCCTCTGCTTGAGAGGCCACCACGGCTTACAATCTGTCAATAGCCGCACGCAAAATTCCGGGCCCTACTAATTACCTACTGCTACAAAACGCTGGTCCATGATTCACCGAGTTGGTATAGGATTGGTCCTGGGACTGCAATTGAAAACGTTATTTAACGATCCCTTAGCGTCCAAAGCCCAAGGTAGGCTCAATAGGAGCACCCTTTGCTATGCTTTGCACAGCACGTATTTTAAACGCACCGTCGACGTTTTAAAAACACGCGTTGATAGCGCGTTTTCCTCCATAGAACAACTGTACAACTCGCGTGCGTATAGCGTTTGTATCGATACTAATGCGCGTTGACGGTGCGCTTAAAAAACGCAGTGGGTAGGTTAAGGCCCTAAGTAAATTGCCTCCTTAATTCGCACTCTCTTCGGCAAGCTGGGAAAGCAACAGTCTCTTTGAAAAAAAAGGCACTTTAAAGGCGCGTGAGGAATACCTAAAGCCGCGTATCCATTAGAGCAGCCTCAGGTCGAGCACCGCGAGCCGAGCCATATTTTGTCGGTTTTTGGCCGTGCTCAAAGGAGCCTCAGTCTGAGCCGTGCCTTTGGCAGCGTCTCCACTTGCGCGGCCTCGGAGCGAGGCAGCCGCTCGGCCCGAGGCTGCCTATAGTGGATACGCGGCTTAAGACGAGCCTTAGCCTATGAGACAATGAGTTTTTCGACAGGCGAAATATATATCGCTAGATGGCGGTAGTATAGTGAGGTCTGTTTGACCTTACAGGTCTTGCTTGCGATTGGCTCTATAGATATTTATCGAATCACGAGTGCCACGCAAATGTCTTCAGTACCACTACCATGAGTTTACAGTGACCGTACTTGATAGCGACACGGCGTATGGAAAATTGTACAGCGCCTCTACAAATAATTTACGCCGTCGCTATCGAGTACGGTCACTGTAACTCATGGTAGTGGTACAGTATACTCGTAATTAAGAATTATGACAATTGTCAATAAAACAAATATTACATTAGGACAACCAATCGGGATTCGATTTGTAGCATTCGAACATGGCGGATGTAGACAGTATCTAATTTTGGTATTTCTGGTTTCTTTGGCTAGTTGAAGTATAATTTTGATAGTGTTTTTATGCGGCGATTAACCTTAACAGTGAACAGTGATCACAAAATTATATATTACTCTCGTGTCTGTCATTTTTTAATGCTCAAGTTGTCTCCACGTGGTTTTGGAATTTTACTATCAAGTTGCAAAAACTACAATCACCGTACAACGTCGCTCCCAAAGAGAGCTTACTTCGACACTGGCGAAATTGTCCTAAAATAGGACAGAAGCCATATTTTAAATAAATAATAATAATAGGATAACCAATCATTCGGCGATATGATATAGACCCGGAAGAATTGCTGTTAGGCGTCGTAAAAAGTCAATTTTAAGAGAGGCCAACGATAAATGAGCGAGAGCGCCATTTGCTTTTCGGATGGCCACGTCATTTGGGGAATTATCGACAGCGTCAATGTGTCACAGAAAACAGAGAAGTTGTGATTGCAATTGCTGTCGAATTATAAAGAGCTATCTAATCATTTATTTATTCAATGCGTAAATAACAAAAGCATCACCATTTGAAAGAAATAAAGAAGAAAGAAGACATTTATTCACTAACACAGAAGACACACATATACAGCCAAATTAACACAAATAAAAAAATAAATAAAAAAAATACAGAAAAACACATGAAAATATTAAATACAATATACACAATGTTATTTAGTTTCTAAATAAAGTATACTATTTACCTTAGTTTCCACTCACATTGAGTTTTACAGAATCTCTACCAAACAAACAGCACATAATCAAAATACCCTAAACGGGACTTAACAAAAAAAAGAAGAAAATAGCGTGATAAGTCCCGTTCATGGTATTTTGACTATGAGTGAGAATAACGAAAGTTTGAAACGTTAAACAGCACATAATATAAAACTGTTACATATTTCTTAAGGTGTCAAATAGGTGTGTTCTTTGTAATCTCTCAACATTGACAATGGCAAAATACGTCTTGCTTAGACAGCAACAGTGAAAGCCATTAAAAAAAGGTGTGTTCTTTTTTTCACATATATTTTGGTAGCAGCAGCAACTGAAAATCAGCGCCGAGGCTCCGTGCATTGCAGAGCTGCCAGCCCTTTCGGCTTAATATGTACGTTATTGTTACTACTATTTTTCAAAGCCAATCTAGCTGTCATTTTGACATGTCTCCTGTCAAAGCGCGAGAGGAAATTGATATTTAGCCTATGTAGAGTCCAAGTAGAGTCTTACTGCTGACAACCTCCACAACCATTCTTACGCTGTGTCAAGCCAATCCTTTGGGTATATTTGAATTTTTACTACATCACGTTTTAATCCAGAATCGTTCTGCATCGCCCTCACGCCCTCTATTCATAGAGCTTCCGAAGTATAAACAAAATATTACGACGCAGTGTGCTGACTTACATGTTATTATATTCGCTGTGGGTCTTCTAGGAAGCCTGAGTACTGTTTTGTCGGAGCAGGAGTATTATATTATTAATAATTTAAGAATCGAATCAGAATTGTCATCGACATAGTCTTGAGTATGTCGATGACTTAATTCAGATTCGATTCTTAAATTATTGAATTAACTTGTCGTGTTGGGGCGGAAAAGTATTCGAATGAAGACCGCTGATCGGGAAGCGCAGCGCAGGACGTCCACCAACGAGATGGACGGATGACTTGGTTAATAAAGGCATAATTTCACGGTGAATGCAGGCCGCTTCTAATCGAAGCAACTGGAGGTATATGGGAGAGGCCTATGTCCAACAGTGGACGTCCGACGGCTAATATGATGACGGTGATGAACAATTTAAGTTTTAAACATGCACATGCATACGTAACAATTTTTATTTTATTTTATTATTGTTGCTGTCTTTTTAATGTCACGAATAAATGTTTCTTTCTTTCTTTCTTTCTTTCTTTTTAAACCAAGTTTCGCAGCTTCGAAACGTTTCAAATAAAAAAAGTAGGTTTATAAAAAAACCGGTAATTTACCGATTCAAGTATGGGCGTGTCCCACCCTCAGAGATAAGGCTCCGCCCCGTAACCGGATATCCGGCCGTCGCCATGACGACTGTTTGTTTTGGGGGTTCCGGATAAATTGGAAATGGATCCGGATCCGCTAGGGGCAGTTAAAAGCGGTTCCAGCCGGTTATAATCGGAAAATAGTAGCCATTTGTAAATATGAAAATGATTACTTTACGTCCCAATAGTCGAACTAGCTTAGTATAGTAGTTTGACCTAACCCACGACCCTCTCAAGTCTCAAGAAGAGGGTTGTGGGTTCTAGTCTGATCTAGCACCGGACCACTGAGCTTATCCGATTTTTTATGCAAAATAACATTTGAAATTAACCATGTTCAACGGAAAACATCGTGAAACCTGCACACACCTGTGAAGAAATTCAATGAACTCAAACGTGCGAGTCCGGACTTGAACCCACGATCCGATCGATCTTGAGAGGCCATAGGTCAAACCAGTAGGCTTTTACCAGAGAAACTTTTCCCTACACCACTTAGTGTACGAGTATGCTAAATGTATGTCTCCCTTTGATTCCAGCAGCAAATTGCATGGTATGTAAATGTATGATTGACCAATTTTTTATCGAAACTCGTATAACTCAGTTAAATTATGAACAAGAGGCTCAGCAATCCCTGTTCGTGGTACACACATAAATACACTGACTGTCGTTTCAAGTTCCTCAAAATTTAGCAAGTTTCGTGTTGCCTGAACACTCCACCAGTCGCCATTTTGGTATTTATTTAGGATAGAAACCGGACGTGCCAACGAGCATGAGGTCTGGCTGGACAAACATGCGAAAGTGGGTGCTGTCTGTGGCCAAATTTGAGAACGATAGTCCCAATACTAGAAGATTTAAAATTTAAAATTATTTCTGTTTGTAATATTTTTAAAAGCGTTAAAAATCGTCAAGGGCGATTCGAAATTTTCAGGAAAGTGGTGAAATTAGTTTTTTTCTGATACTCGCTCGAACCTCGGACTCTGATTTGCCTTATGATTTCACCTACTGTGAATTACACAAATTGCAAAATTTAACTAACCACTCACGAATTAACGGCAGGTTTGGGTTTATATGTGAAGATAAATAAACAAAATGACAAGCAAAATTATGTTTAATTTTCGAATTTCAATTTGCGGCGTTCGAAGTCTTTGCGGCCAGTAATTTTTTAAATAAAAAGTTGGAAGAGGCATAAGTTTGCAGCAAAGGTTTGCAGCCAGCTCATAGTTTGTAAATTGCAGAAAAGAGAACTAATGCTACGTACAGCTTTTTTTCCTGCAATGAGGGCTATCGTTTTTTGTCTCACTAGATGGCGCACTGTTGCGTGAGGTTTTTAAGTATGGTTTTGAAAGTCTGTTATTACGGGCGTGGAAACAAAGTTTAGATTAAAATCATATTTAATACACCTTAAAACCGTACCATATAAATATCGAGCATGCCACAGTGTTGCATGTTCCCGTTTTGTTCGGAAAAACGGGAGGACAAAGGTTTCCGAAAGACAAAACTGTCTCAAAACACAGACATTCATTGCCCCGGAACGCATATTTGCCATAATTAATTACAGATATTGCAAAATATTCACAAAATTATTCTAATTATAAATAAACCCGCGTAGCTCACCCAAAAAAAATGAGATTTGACATTTCGGAGACCTCACGCTACACTAGCGTCTCTAGTGGCAAATTCATTCGCGATAGCCCTCATTAACGGCAGGATTGGGTTTATATGTGAAGATAAATAAACAAAATGACAAGCAAAATCATGTTTAATTTTCGAATTTCAATTTGCGGCGTTCGAAGTCTTTGCGGCCAGTAATTTTTTAAATAAAAAGTTTGAAGAGGCATAAGTTTGCAGCAAAGGTTTGCAGCCAGCTCATAGTTTGAAAATTGCAGAAAATAGTATATTTTTTTGAAAGGCGAAGCGAAATCTATATTTTTATATCTTTATTTAGTTTTGCATAGCTTCTGAATTTAACTAGAGTGCATTCTGATCTAGTTCGCACCTCAACCTTAATTATAGTAAAAGAGAACTAATGCTACGTACAGCTTTTTTTCCTGCAATTGACATAAGTCTTATTACCTAGACAAATGTATATTATAAGTATGAAATTATAAGTAAAGATTTTTTTAAGTTTTTTTTTAACAAAAACATATCGAATAATGCCCGAAAACAATATATGCAGAACGGAAGAGCTAGGATAAGTAGAATGTTCTATAATGATTGCATGAGGTCTCCCTCTAATGGTATATCGGTTACCTGCAGTAATTGAGGGGTCCATAATGGGATTGAGAGGGTGCAGGGAGTATTGGAGATATTACACTGATAAAGGGTGTTGACGGTGAATTTTGTTTTGTTATATTGTATTTATTAAATAGACTAGCTGTTGCTCGCCACTTCATCTATTTTGTACAAGATATTATTTAGTTTCATCTGCCCCGTTGTATACACATGTCTGTCTGTCTCTCTGTCTGTAATCAAATCTTGCAAGTAAAATTCGACCAACTTTCAGTAGTTGGATTGACTTGGAATTTGGTATACTTATGTAAATTGCGTGACAATACAATAATCTGGTAGTGACATCCTGGTCGTCCGGCGAGGATCGTCTCCACAGGACGGAACTCTTCAACGGCTAACGGAATTGACTTAAAATTTGGTATATATGCAAGTGTAGTTTGGATGACAATACAAGTACATTCAACAAAAAGTACAGTCGGCAAAAAAACTTGTATTAAAAATGATTTTTTTACCAAAAACTAATTACAAGCATTTTTTTAATTTGCCCTGTTAGTATATTAGTAGGTATGGGGTCGAATCTTTGAAGATAAATTAGACCCACTTCCAGTGTAGTCGGTTTGACTTGTTGGTATACTTATGTAAATCTGGTGGCATCTTGGTGGTTCAGCCAGGATCGTCTCCGCGGGAGGGGACTCCTCAATGGTTAATGGCATCGACTTGAAATTATAACCTGTCTCCCTCTCTTAAGAAGTGAAAAAAAAACAGTCGATTTGTAGCGTTTTGAAATGAGTTCAAAACCTGTTTTTTTTTTGAGAAATTATTATTTTTAAATAAAAGAGGAAGCCTGTTTTATTTCACTTTCTGTACTTTTTACATAGTAATTAAGTTATTTTAAAATCTATACTTAATAAATACATCTTATTTTACGTATGTACGTATTATATCCAAATTTCAAAGAAATCCAACCATTGCTTTGGCTAAAAAAACCTTTTTTTTCTAAACCAAGAGGATTTCAGGCTTAAAATTTGGTAAAACGATATCTTATAATGAGACAAATAAACGCACATAAGAAATAAAGGCAGTTTTACCATGGCAGACCATTGTCATTGTCAATTGATCCCAATTGCGTTCTCAGTACAGTCACCAGCATTAATATCTGCCACAGCGGAGCGTGCAAAAATATCTGACACGTCCTTCCGGCCCTAGAAATAGAGTCGTATCAGATATTAATGCACGCTTGTTGTATCAGATATTGGTGCTGGTGACTGTACATCTTAGATATTAACACTGCTTCTTTTTTGTTACCAAAATATTAGGGTAAATTAATCCCATCTACGCGTGCCACATATAATTAATTACGGTAGAAATGATCCCCCGAGTAATCCAAACTGTAATTCACCTGTGATAATTCTACTCATTATTTACGCTGGCAACCCCCGCTAATGGTGTAAGCGATCCAGCATTTGAAGGGTTAGCTTGTAATTTTTAATACTTGCTCTAGCTTTTGCAATCCGCGGTTTATGTTGATACTCGTGTTTACTCGCGGCTTTACACGTCGCTACATTGAATTCGGCAGTTAAAATAAAAACTACCTCCTACTAAATTCTACTAAATTAACTTTTATTCACATAAATACAAGAATTTAAGAAAAAATAACCATATAAAACTGAACTATAAACTAACTACCTAACTTAAAAACGTAGGCCTCTAGGTTGGCAACGCATCTGCAATACCCCTGGTGTTGCAGATGTTTATGGGCGGTGGTGATCTCTTACCATCAGGAGACCCACTTGCTCGTTTGCCCTCCAGTCGAATAATTTTTTTTTTACCTTTTATTACAATTTTTTTTTCTATGTTTATAAAAAAGTATATTGCTGGTATATTTTTGATAGTAACGAAAACTAGCAACAATGCAGCCTTACCCGGCTCTAGAGTTAAATTATACGCTGTGTGACGGGCGCAGGCTGAAAATCAGCGCTGCAAGTTTTTTTTTCTTTTGCTCGCAGCTTATGCTGAGCCTGAGCCCATTGCCACCTGCTTATGTAATTGTATTTTATTTGTGTAGTCCTGTCTTATGTCTGTGGCAATGAATGATTTTTCTCAAACTTGACATGAAATATTGACGTTGTGTTACAAATAATAGGCCGAGAAGTATCGCGCTGCAGGCGCTGCGGCTCAGCTGCGTGCGCGCGGTCACTCTAGCGGCCTGCAAAGAGATTTCATACAACCTTGCAGTGCCCTTAGTGTAAGTTTTCGTTACAAAACACGTCTCGATCGCGTTCGCGTTAAAATCTCAATTCGTATGGAAACACGAACATCGCAAACGTTCCGCTAGAGGCGCTGTTCGTCTTTGCATACAAATTGAGATTTTAACGTGAACGCGATCGAGACGTATTTTGTAACCGAAAACTTACACTAAGGGCACAGGCCGCTGGCCGGCAATGCGACCGTCTTTTGTTTCAACGCGCGCTCTGCGACACGCACGCGGCCCACGCCCAGCAACACCGCCCGCAGCCGCCCGCCGCCAGCAGCCACACAACAGGGCGACCAGACTAACGTCCCTCCAGCTTTATTTATTGTTTTTTTTATTTTATTTCATGTAATTTTTGAGAAAAGCACTATACAAGCCTCGGCCGGAACCTTGGGTTGCCAGCCTCGCATCCCTATCCATATCGTCTATATCTGCTTGGGCGGCAACCCCCTACTTCCCGGCCTCTACAGTAATGTACTATTATTTGTGTAGTCCTGTCTTATGTCTGTGGCAATAAATGATTTTATTATTGTCGCCAGGTCCTGCAACAAGCTGGCAATATCGAGCGCCTCGGCCGTTTCCTGTGGTCCCTGCCGGCGTGCGAGCGTCTCCACGCGCACGAGTCAGTCCTCAAAGCCAAGGCCATGGTGGCGTTCCACCGCGGCAACTTCAAGGAGCTCTACCGGCTGTTGGAGTCGCATACCTTTAGCGCGCATAACCACGCCAAGCTGCAAGGCCTTTGGCTTAAAGGTACAGCAATATTAATGGCCGGTTTCACCACCCATTGATTAATTTTACTAACCCCCGACGCAAAAAGAGGGGTGTTATAAGTTTGACCGCTATGTGTCTGTTTGTGGCACCGTAGCTCTTAAACGGGTGGACCGATTTGAATGCGGTTTTTTTTATTTGAAAGCAGGTTTTCTAGCGATGGTTCTAAGATATGTTTTATCAAAATCGGTTCAGCCGTTTTTGAGATATTGAGCTTTGGAGTGACAAAGTCGGGGGTTTTCCAACTTTTTGTTGGCTAGGTTATTCCATAGAGCAGCTATATGTACAACTCGCGTGTGTATAGCGTCTGTTTTGATTTGATACTTTGATACAAACACGTGTTGACGTCACGTTTACTAAAAACGCGGTGTGCAAACGCACACGTTTGAGCTGTATTGTCTAACGTGCGGTCGCTCGCTACATTTACTAGCTTTTTTTTTTGTGACACAGAATTAGATGGGAATAATCTCATTTTGCGTGACTGAAAGAAATTATGTGTATACATTGCATCTCCATCTCCAATATTCTTTTGACAGTCTGAACTCACGCCGAGAGAACAGCAGCGATCATTTTTGCTCTAGATACCGTGCGAGTAATTTTATGATTTAAATTCGTGTACCTTGATTTTAGAGAATAGCCCAGCAAAAAACTACTGGAAATGGTCTCCCCAAACCTATCGATGCGAAGCCGATCAAATAGTAAATTGTACAACAAAAGCATAAAACAAGCCATTTTACCCGAGACGTTCATATAACCACCCAAGCTGGTACGGCGAGGGTGGATAGACACGTCGAGGAGAAAATGGGTTTAATGCTCGAGTTTTACACTCTGCTTTTCACTTCGATTGCGAGATGAAATAACAATAGTGAAATGTTCACTTAAGTACTTTTATTTTTCATGCATTGCAAATATAATTTTAAATATTTATTTTTGTTGATTTATTTCATTAATTTTTAGTTATATATAAATTATAACTTATTAAAATAATGTATACTTAGAAGCTTTTTTGTTTGTGGCTGTTAATACCTGATTACTTAGACGAAGATTTTACTTAATGCTATTTTCGTTGTTGTAGCACACTATATGGAGGCCGAGAGGCTGCGCGGGCGGCCGCTCGGCGCAGTCGGCAAGTACCGCGTGCGGCGCAAGTTCCCACTCCCGCGCACCATTTGGGACGGCGAGGAGACCTCTTACTGCTTCAAGGTACAATCTCAGTCTTGGTGCGGATTTACTCTCATAAGTTTCGGAAGTCATAATGTAATGTTTGTCATAATTTTTGTTATTCATATTTTTTTCTTGTCGAAACCATATTTTGTTTTAGAGATTATTTCATGGTTATCTTGTAGAACTGTAAAGGTTAGGTTAGGTTTGTTTTATAACAATTCTGGACAATTAGTGGATTTAGAGAAAAAAGAGTTATGAAAAATAATACATTATGACAAAGATTATGAAGCTCTAAAAGTGCGGTTTCGATTTCGTTCTTAGTTTCAGCCGATTTCTGCCCAAACCAAAACTATAAACTACAATTTCCTCGAAACCGAAAGTACAGTCAGACTACCTACAACTAAAGTCTTTTGCAGGAAAAATCCCGGTCAGTTCTTCGGGACTGGTACATCCACAACCCGTACCCCTCACCGCGGGAGAAGCGGGAACTCGCCGAGACCACCGGCCTCACCACTGTACAGGTAAACGACACACCCGTATCATATCATGAGCGTAATAGGAACGTGTCAAA
Source organism: Choristoneura fumiferana (assembly GCF_025370935.1). NCBI lineage: Eukaryota > Metazoa > Arthropoda > Insecta > Lepidoptera > Tortricidae > Choristoneura > Choristoneura fumiferana. The sequence goes on from NC_133500.1 coordinate 863,231, forward strand.
CGGAATGTCAAACGCATACAATGCGACGGCGGCGGCTGGTTACGTACGAAACGTCCTAGTGGGGATAGTCTCATATACAAAGAATATATTTTTGCCTGACATGTGAAGTTAAATACCATAAGAAAGAGAGAGAGACAGAGAGAGAAACATTTATTTACACATATTCGATACACATAAAAATACATTAGATGGAAAAAAATAAAAATAAAATAAGTATGCATTACAGCATGGCTGTCATCAGCATATAGAGGCTGTACCATAATGGTTATATATATATTAGAAAAATTACATTCTCATCGAATATTGTTCAGTTCAAAGAGATGATACTTAGAGGGTTCGGGATTTGAATTAACTTTTTATGAAAGCGAAATATAGATTAGGTAAACGAAATATTGATCAAAGTTTAATTTATCGATATTAATGAACTAAAACAATTAATTACTTTGCTCACCCGCAACTTTACGATAGCTACGTTTATGCAAGAAAATTGTTTGAGTCTAACATCTGGTAGCATGGTGAAACAGTTGCGTTGCTCTGAAGATGAGCTCTGATTGAGTTCGAACCGCGTCAGTGTAGTGTGGTGGTGGTGACTGATAAGTTTCTCTGATTTGTGTGAGTTCTTGCAGTGTGGAGGTAGAGAACTGCATGAACGCACATTATTTCATGCATAAACGTAGCTTTATCGGTCGGGGGTGGCAAATTATTATTTTAGTTCTTTAGTTAATTGATCAAAGTTGTTACGACTTGTCCTTCCGTTGTTATTTGTGGTGTGGGATGGCAATGCAATGACGTTTAGCTACATAAAAACGCTCTAATATTCACCCAGAAATGAAGGGATACGTAGAAGAATAAGGGTCGCCGACATACCTAGCCAAGCGAATTAGCTCGTTGAAGTGGCAATGGGCAGGCCATAGAGCACGGAGAACAGATGGTCGTTGGGGCCGAAAGGTTCTCGAGTGGAGACCGCGGATCGGCAAGCGCAGCGTAGGACGTCCACCAACGAGATGACCGATGACCTGGTTAAAACCGCGGGTTCACGGTGGATGCAGGCCGCTTCCAACCGAGGCAACTGGAGGTCTAATGGGGAGGCCTATGTCCAATAGTGGACGTCCTATGGCTGATATGATGATGATGATGATGAATATTCACCCTGTCCCACTCATTCCCACCGGTGGGCACACCGCAGCGGTTATCTGACACCGCTTCCTCGAACGCGCGGTGTCTTATTACCAACGGTAGTTGGTCGCTGATCAATATTTACTTTAGGTATTTAGGTATGATTGAACTCTTCGAACTGGCGGACCGTGACATTAGTGACAAACTAGCTTTAACTTATGGCTTCGTCCGCGCAGAAATAAATGAAAATTGATCGCCTCCTTATCACAAAATTGCGCCTTCATTCCATTCCTAGGTATAAAACTTGCATGTGTGATGGGCAAAACCAAAAACCAAAAATAAATTAGTATTTTTTATTATTATTTGATATAAGAAGGCAAACAAGCAAGTGGGTTATCTTATGGGCAATTATCAATACTGATGAGTACTAACAACTCAAGGAGAGTCATTAGTGTGTTACCAGCCTTAGCCTAATTGTTTCTATTGCATAAATTTGACTTAGATTTATACCTAGAATTGAACTCTAATTTGACATTCTAAATTCTATTTTTTTATTTTTGACTGACAATTTATTGTAATATGATTTATTTTTTGTATACATTTTGACGATCCTTTTGTGAATTTCTTGTAATTAACTGACATGTGTTTTTAATGTATTTTTTCAAAAGGTAATAAATAAATCTAATCTAATCTATTCATTAGTAGTCCAGTATTTAGCAATCGGCAAAATGTGACATTTTCATAATTAAGATTAATTAACATTAATAAACAGTTAAGTAGTCTTTTAAAATGTTATTTACAACTTTCAGGTTTCAAATTGGTTCAAAAACAGGCGACAACGTGATAGGCAAGCCGAACATAAAGATAGGTAAGATCATTTTGAATATTTTATTAATATGTAGTGTAGAAGACCAATTTGGTTTGACCGTACCACTTCTATACCCTTACTAATATTAGGTATAAATGCAAAAGTATGTCTTTCTGCATGTAACCTCTTCACGCTTAAATTGCTGAACTGATTTAAACGAAATTTGATATGAAGATAGTTTGAGACCTTGAAAAGAACATAGGCTAGGTTCTGTCCCCGAAAATCACGAAGTACCTACCCCCGACAAAAGCTAGTTGCTGCTAAAAAAAATACTTTCCATTATAAAATTGGAATAATAACCAGCGTTGCCCGATGGGTACGCAGTAGTACGCACGGCGTACTATTTTATGGTCTTGCGTATTCGCGTACTCATCGGTCGATTTGCGTACTATTTTTATATTTTAGAACCTGAAAGCCTAGCTGTTACTCCACTTGACAGAAATATATTTTTTAGGTTTTCCGATTTATATTATTTAGGAACGCACCCAAAAAATGTAAACTACTAATACTTCTATAGGTTATCTGTGGCTGTCGCACTGACAAGCAAGTGACACTGACAAATCTGACAGACAATGGCCAAGCTAGTTTACAAATTCACCAAAATCGAACATATAATTGATACTAGGTGCAAACAGTGGGTGCAAACTAAACCGGATCCGGCCAAGTGACCTAAACTAAAAGTGAGTTAAAATTGGACAAGTGAAAGTTTGCACGGAACCCGCGGTGCGCGAGTCAGTCTCGCACTTGGCTGTTTTTTTTTAGGTGTTTGTTTATGCACCAGCTGCATAAAGCACAGTTTGTCAATAAATATTGTACTGGGTACTCAAACTTGAATTTGCGTACTATTTTTAAAAGCTGCGCGTAACGGAACTTAAAACCCATCTGGCAACACTGGTAATATAATAACATCTCACTCACACCAGTGTAACATTGAAAACGAAATCTTAAAACTATATACGCTCACAGTCAGGCAGTTGTCTCACCGCCGGCGAGGAAACGATTGGCTATCGACTATTTTCTCGCTCAAGAAACGAACAAAAGATATAAGATCCTGTGTGAGTAAAAGAGACATATATATTAATAGTTGATCGCTGGCGGTTCACACTGCCGGCGAGAACTCGCTTTACATCTTTTGTCGCAGCGACAAGAGCTATAAAACTCGCTGAGCTATGAAACTAGCTCAGCGATACTCGCTCAGCGCTGTTAGCTTGGCGGCCGCCCGGCTCGAGCGAGTGGAGCGAGTAATCGCCCGTCGTGCTCGAACACTCGCTATTCACTGCTCGCCCACTCGTTTCTAGTTACTCGCTCTGCTCGCTTCTCGCTCATCGTCGGCGGTGGGACAAGTGCCTCAAGCTCCCAGAACCTATCTTTAAAATCGGACCGCATCTTAGTGGACAATCCCATCACTGCCGGTTCACTGGCACGGAAGACCCGGGCTCGGGAAAAAAGGTTCGGTTTGCTTCAACAAGCAAGGCACGGCTATTGTTTTTGTAGCCGACTCCGGCGCATCCGAAAGGAGTGTAACGCGTTTAATGGGATCCTGACTTTCGCCGAAAATATTTTTCCCAAATGTTTCAGGAAAAACATTTTTTTCTGAAACTGTAAACTATCATCAATGATTTCTACTAGAAACCTATACCGGGTGGGCCCTGTAACAGGAGCAAAAAATTAAAACACGGCTTCTGCTACTCAAACGGAACTACTTTATTTCTGCAACTTTCAAAAATTAAGTAATTATGTTTATTCCAAACAAATTAATTGGAATTTTCAATGTACGGCATCCAATAGCCTAAATGACGCCTGTCACGTAACAAAATGACAGATTTCGCATAAATAAAATCATAATACAAGTTATTTTCAAAAGTTGTAGAACTGTTAGCTCAAGATGAAGAGTGGAAGCTGTGGTTTAATTTTTTGCTCCTGCTACCTGTAGCAGCCCTGGCCCACCTTGTATGTAAGGTTAGGTTAGTTTTCTCCTGAAGTACAGTCACCAGCATTAATATCTGCCACAGCGGAACGTGCAAAAATATCTGACACGTCCTTCCGGCCCTAGAAATAGAGTCGAATCAGATATTTAAGCACGCTTGTTGTGTCAGATATTGGTGCTGGTGACTGTACCACCAAACAAAAAATCGTTGATCCACATGTAAAAGTTGGGAAATTAATAATTTGGTAAAAATATTTTATCAAATTATAAGTTAAATTATCAGAAACTTATGAAACGTGATTTTTCTCTCAGTCAAAAAAAACAATTAAACGCGTCAGTGAGGGTCTGTGATATCACTCCTTAGTAAAAAGTGTACGTAGGTGTGACGTCACACGGATCTTTAACCGGCTATGATGTCCATATTTTTTTGTTTAATGAAAGCTAAAAGACAGGTAAAATATCGCCAGATGGCGTTAGTATCGTGAGGTTTTTTTGGCGTTACGGTCTTGCTCACAATGAGGGCTATCGTTTTTTGTCTCACTAGATGGCGCACTGTTGCGTGAGGTTTTTCAGTATGGCTTTCAAAGTCTGTTATTACGGGCGTGAAAACAAAGTTTAGATTAAAATCATATTTAATACGCCTTAAAACCGTGCCATAAAAATATCGAGCATGCCACAGTGTTGCATAGTCCCCGTTTTGTTCGGAAAAAAGGGAGGACAAAGGTTTCCGAAAGACAAAATTGTCTCAAAACACAGACATTCATTGCCCCGGAACGCATATTTGCCATAATTAATTTCAGATATTGCAAAATATTCACAAAATTATTCTAATTATAAATAAACCCGCGTAGCTCACCCAAAAACTATGAGATTTGACATTTCGGAGACCTCACGCTACACTAGCGCCTCTAGTGGCGAATTCATACGCGATAGCCCTCATTGGCTAATAACTAAATGCCAATCGCAAGCAAGACCGTAATGTCAAAAAAAACCTCACGATACTAACGCCATCTAGCGATATTTCGCCTGTCTTTTAGCCCTCATTGACAAAAGGAAAGATGTGTCCGATAATTTTTGTAAATCTAACTGGCGAACTAATTTTAACGTAATTATAATAGTAATATTTAAAGAGACAAAAATTAATGAATGCCGCTTGGAGGTTATTTTTGCAAAAAAAATCTAATCAATACTATGTTGGTTACGGCTGGCCTTATTATCTGCAGTAGATAGAGTTAGACAAGACATATAAAATTTTATGTAGCTCGTACCAACAACATAGATACACATATACATCCTATATCTGTTTGTCTATCCATTTACTTTGCCCTCTACCGAGTAACCTGATACCTTTATTTTATTTACAAACAATTTTCACCCCTATATCTCAAACGGTAAGGTTCAAAATATAAACCCAAGAATATAAAATGTAACGTTTGCGCTAAAATAAAGTGAACTATAAAGGTGAAGCGTTAAGGTTTATTTTTAACTGTGCCCCGTTAGTCTTTTGTTTCGCGCAGGTCTTTAATTTGTGGTAACTAGGACGTAAAATTGAGAACATAGTTTTCGATTTTATTTTTAATTTCGAAAATACAAACTGAGGCATGGGTGCACAGAAAAACCAGAAAAAGAGACCAGGGAATCGAACCCAGGTTTTCAGCAATCCGTGCTACGTGCTATACCACTACACCACCGCTGGACAGGAGTCTAGACACAAATTTCTCCTATGCACACCTTTGAGTATTTATCTTTTTTCTACTACGCTACTTAAGCAGCAGCACTAGCGACATCTATGTTTCGCTCTCATCGAGAGACCTCACGGAACTAACCGCTCACCCAGACAAGAGATGTCGCTACTAAGCAATCAAATAATAATTGGTTTCTATGGATGACAGGTCTCTTTTTCTGGTTTTTCTGTGCATCCATGTCTCAGTTGGTATTTTCGATATGGTTTCCACGGGATAACCGTAAAAATAACAAATTTGGAGTTGAAATAAAAAATACAAAAAGACTCCAAAAAACCAATCATTATTTTTAATTTGTAAGAAAGTTATTGAAAATAATCGAGTACTGCCTTTTCGCAACGTAACGTTTGGCAACCTGTTTCATTTCGCAACTTTTCATTTCGCAAACTCTAACAGCCTTATTCATAAAAAATCCTTAATTGAGGTTTGATCGGTCTGTTACTTAGCAGACTGATTAAGCTTGTTAGACGGTTGTCAAGAAGTATGATTCATAAACGCTTGCTAGCAGTCTGCTAGTTGTTGAGCCGCTGATAGACTGATTAGACTCGTTATGTTGGCCACCTTGACAAATCAAAGACAAAAATGGCCTAATCAATAATTAAAAAAAAAAAGTTGACAGCAGTGACAGCAAATTTGCAGGAAAAAAAATAAAAAGCGAGAAGTTTGTTTTCCCGCCATTTCCGATCCGCATGTTTATGTTGTGCAAAAAGCCATAATTGTGTTAATCATCCTATTTTTTTTTTCATACTTATTGTTAATTTATTGCTGCTAATTTAGAGGATTTTTAAATACAAATTCCTGAAAATATTTTTTCCTGGTTTTTTTTTAATCTTTGCGTAACTTCACCCTTCACTAAAATATCTTCGGTATGGTTTTTGCTCTTGTCAAAGTCAGCTGTTCAAACTTGTGGCGGCCATTTTGTGACTTAGCAGGCAGATAAAGGAGGGTCTACGGTCCGCTAACTTTAGCAGAGCCTTGATCGACTGATTAGCGCTAACAGACGTTTATGAATCATGTTTTTTAGCATCGGGCCTTCAAGGAGCCTTCAAGGAGGCTCTAACTTTTATGAATAAGGCTGTAAAACTGTAAATATTTCAGGATTTATATCAGGGCCATCGTGTAGAACCCTTTAGGTTAGGTTAGGTTAGTTTTATAAAAATCCTGAAATATTTACAGTTTCAGAAATATTTATTTATTTAGAAAGTACATCCACATCATGTATATTACAATTTGAGCCATATTATAAACTATTTAAAGGTACTTTATTCCGATATACATGACAATTACGGAGCACATGTCATTGACCATAAATGCGAGATGTCCATTACAATGTTAAAAATTTGGTACTAAAAAAAAAAATTAAATGAAATTGTCACAGATTAAAATAAAATTTGATAAAAAAAATAAGAAAACATTGGAACACAATTCAATCAAAATATTAATGAAATGAAAAGTTGCGAAATGAAACAGGTTGCCAAACGTTATTCGCCGAAACATTAGTAAACCGAAAATAATAAAAATTATTTATTATTTTTAATTTACATTGCAAGTGATATTTCGTATAACAATGATAACTCATATGTTAAACTAGATGTTATGTTGCCCACGACTTCGGCTGCGTGATACCTTGTGGGAACTATGAAAATTCTCAGGATCTTAAAATATTTCCACATTACTAAATTTCATCTATTTCGGTTTAAGGTGTAAGCGTGAAAAACTAATGAGTAGACCAACAGATAGAGTAACGTTCTTATTTATTAATATTAGTATGGTTAGATCATTCGACCAAGCGAGTCAATATATCCACTATATTATTAACTGTCACGATTTAAAACTTACGCAAATAACACTATTATTAAACTAACAGTTGTAATATGTATTTGAATTATGTTTATTTGACTGAATAAATTTAAGTTACTTTCAAAAATATTTAAAATAACTATATTTCAATAAAAATATTACCTAATTTTTAGATTCTACTAGATAGCAAAAATACCGAACACAATCCCCCTCTAGCAAGTGTTTGGCGCGAGAGAGCGAGAGCGTGCCACGCAGAAAAGCGGGACGGTGCTATGTAACCTGACACCGCCACATCTGCGTTTGTAAAAGCGGACAGGGCCGCATTTGGTCTTATTGTTTATTTGATTATTTTTATAATACGCATTTTATTAACAATATTATATTAATGTCATCGTAAAAGGGGGTGTTTAATATTTTAAATAGATTGCATTTGAATTACTTGTACTTTTAGATTTAGATTTATATAAGTTTATAAGAGTTATAGTAACAAATACGGTTTTCATTTGTCTATTGTTTATGAAACGAAAACTTCGTTTAGTTACGTTTATTAAGCGTTTAGTTTCGCAAACGATATATTTATTTCACATCGCATAAAAAATTAGTTAGTATCAGAGATATTTTTATAATTAATGTAGGTAGGTACAAAAACCTTTAAATAATAGCTACAAAGCAACAACCTTACCAATTAAAACTTCATTTAATTCTAACAAAGGTTCCGATCACAAAAAAAATATCGCTTTACATTTCAAAGTATCGTATGACACAAGTAGTTATTGACGTTTCATTATAACCGGTTTTTTTTTTCGATGTGCAAAAAGGCATAATCCCCGGATCCTGTTGTGCCTGATGATGTGGAAGGAAGCGTCGGACTTTTGCCGAAGGACTATTTAAAAAAAGTTTGACAAAATTGGGTTCGACCGGACTTGGGCCATAGACATAGAGCGAGATAGAAATACATTTGATTTACATCCATACTAATATTATAAATGCGAAAGTGTGTGTGTTTGTATGTTTGTCCGTCTTTCACTTCGAAACGGAGCGACGGATCGTCGTGATTTTTGGCATAGAGATAGTTTATGGGCCCAAGAGTGACATAAATAGGCTACTATTTATCCCGGATAAATGCACAGTTCCCGAGGGAACAGCGCGCGATAACTGAATTACACGCGGGCGAAGCCGCGGGCAAAAGCTAGTAAGCATATATTTACGTTTCTGACTAGCATTTAGGTCATGTAAAGCTAAATCTTAGACTAAATCCGAAATTTAAAAGAAAACGGAACAAGCGCCGTAATTTTTTTTCTGTTACGTATAGTAAAGACCGAGATAAATAGTAAGCTTCCTAAATTATGTTATGTTGACTAAAAGGCTTAAAAAATAACAAAGATTATTCTGTCCGGCCATTACTTCTTTTATAAAGGACTATTTTTCGTGTGATTCTCAAAATTTTTAATTTACTTCATAACTTTTCATGCAAATGCTCACATAACTTTTGTAAGTTCTACCTTATCGACAGGTACAGTCAAAGATACAAAAATATCTATACACTAATAACTCAACATTAAGGTCGTGTATACATACACAGTACACACATACATAATTTTTGTAACTTCAGCCATACATAGAACTTTTTGTAATTGACTGTGACATTGCCATTAAAAATCGCAAATTTTGATGTTAACATCTCTTCATCTAAATCAAATTGATCTAACCTTAATTAATCAGCTTCTCGAAATTTCGATCAACCATAAACAAAATCTATTACATTTTTTTTAATAAAAAAAAAGGTAAAAACCGCGCAGCCGCTCTCGCTCCGCCGAGCCGGTGTCGGGTTACTTAGGGACTGTCAGCGTCCGTCTGCCTCATTGGATAACTATTGTGGCTAGTATAATATACTATACTTTATACTATAGTCTTTACCAGTGGCTTGGCAAACAAACTATTGAATTGAACTCGAGGATTTTACTTCCAAAAGATACATTTAGAAAGAAAGAAAGGTTTATTTTGGCTCCAAAAGTACCTCATAAAACTAAGACTAAAACTAGCACTAAAACTTTACTATGTTATGTGGTGACACGGCAGGATACCAAAAAGGGTCTCCACTCAGCATGTGTTGCCGCACATTATGTGCAGCAACGCTGGTTTTCTGTGGAGCCCAAACGTTCAATAAACATGTATGCATGAGCCAGTTCCTTTGCCCCAGTCAGACGGAGAAAAAAATTAGCTTGTTTTTTTTTTAGGTTGTATGAAGAAATTCTATTCAAGTTTCATGTATATCTACGTATATCCTCCCTCGTGGGCCCTCGCGTACTTTATGAAAGACCAATTAACACTAAGAATAACGGCACGAATGTACTTTATGAAGTACAAAAAGTTCACTGAATAAAGCATTTTAAGTATTTCAAATAATGTCCAAAATAACAAAGCGGGTGAACCACGTCTAGGTCTTTAGTACTAGGTATGTGTACGTCTCTTAAAAAAAGTCAGAGCCCAGGAGGATATATCGCTGCTTAAACACAAAAGCGAAAGAAAAAAAAGTTTTTTACAGCAAAAATCGCATTTTTGATGCTATTTGAAATATGATTTTTGTATTAAAAAAACTTTGTTTATTTTTTATTTGTGTCGCTTTTGTATTTACGCAAGAGAATAAATAACCAACTTAGAAAAGTTGACAAACCGATTTTAAATAAATATAGCTAGAAATCACCGCAAGGAAACCTTTAATTTAAAAAAAACCTACCTAAATCGGTTCATCCGTTTGAGAGCTACGATGGCACACACAGACAGACAGATATTGACTTGAAACTTCTAACACCCCTCTTTACGTGTCGGGGTTAAACTCTCGTCTCGTGTTACGGTGTTTGTGACGAGTATAAAACGAGCCATTTTACCCAATATGTACATATAGCCACCCGAGCCGGCACGGCGAGGGTGGATAGACACGTCGAGGGGAAAATGGGTTTAATGCTCGAGTTTTACACTCTGCTTTTCACTGCATACCTTTTATTTTTCATGCATTATTATATATTATATTTTTTAGTTTTATTGATATATGATTTTTAGTTTTAATAAATTAGAAATTATTATATAAGATATGTATAAACTTTTTTGTTTGTGGCTGTTGACACCTGATTGATTACCTTGGTCTTAGACGAAGATTTTACTTTATGCACTTGTGCATAAAAAGTGATTTTATGTCGCCTAGATCCTACATAAACACGAACTTTACGAGCATGAAGTGAAAACTATATTACGAATCATTTTCGTAATGGCTTATCCATTTGTTATTTTATATCATGGTAGGTACGTTTGTTTGTATAGCGCGTGACGATCACTTCATCCAAATATAAAAAGGGCCCTTAAAGGGTCAAGAATTTTACACGCGATTTGATAAACTTGCCGTAATACATAGAAATCTTTTGAAAAATCACTTTACGATTAGCCTTTTTTAACAGAATTAAAAAAAGGTTTAAATTAGTTTTTTTTTGCTTTAGATCTATCATTTATGAATCGATTACAATTTTTTTGGTTTATCTTCAACGAGATGTTCATATTTTCAATATAATGACATTTCCTTGACAAAATATAAACGAAAGCTGCAGGGCTACTACGAAACTCGAAACTCGAAGTTCGTATCGTACCGCCTCTCTCGCTCTCGTATAAATATATAAGTGTTGAAGATGATGAAGAAGACGATTATTTATAATTAAAACATTATATTTCCATAACAATACGAACTAAGACACATATCGATAGACAGCTAAACTAGACATATTCAAACCATAGTTAAAGTGTAAGCGGCCAATATAAATCTACAAAGGTTTACAACCTCAACACGCCTCCTTAGATTTATATTTTAATATGGCAACACTAATTAACATTGTTAAACATTGCAAGTATGGGCAATATTCAAATCAAGTTATATTTAACAATTGCCTGAATTTAAAGAATTTAATGTTTCCTAACGCTTTGGTAAAAATATCTGCAACGTTATCTTCTGAATCAACTTAACGATATCAATAGTTCCATTCTTAACATTCTCGGAACATAGTTGAAATGCACTTCAATGTGCTTCGAATTCTTTGTGAAATTACCATACTTAGCAATAGCTACAGCACCTGAATTATCTTCATAAATGTTTACAGGAGCATGAAGCGTTATAAAAACATCATGAAGTATACTCGTAGTGCTTATTTCAGTTACAGCTTCTGACAACGCTATGTATTCAGCAAAAGTGGAAGATTTTGTCACAGTCATTTGTTTCTTTGACTTCCAGGTACACAGCATTACCAAATAATCGAATCACAAAACCAGTAGTAGACTTACGGTCTACTATATCTCCGGCCCAATCGGCATCTACGTAACAATCCATATAGTAGCTTTTTAAATTTGATAATATGTGAGCTTGAGATTTTTAGTCAAATACAAATATTTTTAAACACGCAATGCATATTTGAAATGAATTTCACCATAGCAGTTCTGAAATCTGCTCAAGTAATTGACACAAAAGGCAATGTCTGGTCGAGTGAGTACCAGAACTAATGTATAAAAAGCTCCAATCAAGTTCTGTATTTAATATCATCATTTAGTAATTCACATTTCTCAAGTTTGGCATTAATCTCCATAGGGGTTTTAAATAATTTAGAATTCTCAATTTCATATTTTTTTGCTAACGACTCTATGTATTTTCCTGGCTTAAGGTCAAAAATATTAGCTTTTGCATAGTCATACTCTACATCAATACCTATGTAGTTCCTAACCTTTCCCAAGTCCTTCATTCTAAAATGGTTACTTAATTTATTTTAATTATAGCAACCGTGTGCTCATTTTTGCAAGCTATCAATAAATCATCGACATATACTAAAATATATACAGTACAGTTATCATCTGTTTTGACATAAAGACAATAGTCATATCGGCTCCTTTGAAAACCAATAGTTGTTACAAAATCATTAAAACATTCGTACCAAGCTCGCGGGCTTTCTTTTAAACCATAAAGAGATTTATACAGTTTATATACTTTGTCAGTACCGTCTTCATAACCAAGAGGCTGTTTGACATACACTTCTGATAAAACTTTACCGTTTAGAAAAGCAGTCTCTACATCCATTTGATGTACATGTAAATTAAATTGGCAGCAATACGATAGCAGTAATTTTAAAGTATGCATCCTAGCAACAGGTGAATACGTATCATCAATATTAGTGGTTTGTTGAAACCCTCTAACACTAACCTGGCTTTATAAAGATCAGCGGACTTCTTTTTGTAAACCCATTTTACATCTAGTACCTCTTTTTCCTGTGGTGCATTTACTAAGGTCCAAGTATCGTTTTTTACTAGGCTGTTCATCTCTCGGTCCATAGCCTCTTTCCATTCATCAGCCTCGTCACACGTAGTCGCCTCCTGAAAAGTATCTGGAATCATCGCATCACAATAATTAGCAGTTATACAATAGTAGCCAAATTCTTCATCAAAACGGTGTGGTGCTTTATTTGTCTCTTTGAGGTTCTTCTGGCGTTATTATTCGGTACCATGTCTTCTGTTTCAATTCTATCTAGGAATCTTCCCATTTTTCTTCATCTATATTATTATCTTCTTCATTATCATCAAATGCAATAAGCTTAACATCTTCCTCAATTATATCCACGTGTCTTGCAATGACAACTCTATTGTTGATTAGTACTCTGTATCCAACATCTGTATATCCTAGTAAAATTCCCATCTCCGCTTTTTTGTCCCATTTTATACTCTTTTTTCTTCAGGTACTCTTACATAAACTTTACTACCGTACATTCTCAAATATTTTGCAGTTGGTTTTTCATGAAAAAATAATTCAAAATGGCGTCTTTCTTTCTGGGTATTTGTCATTATACGGTTTTTTTAAATAAGCAGCGGTCTTAATAGCTTCTGGCCAATAACATCTATCAACCTTTGCTTCAGCTAAGAGGCATCGTGCCATATCCATTAATAATCTATTATATCTTTCTGCTGTACCATTTAACTCATGTACGTATGCTGGACAAGGCTTAATCATTATTCCTTTTGCTCTTGCGAAATTAAATATTCTGCTATTTATGTATTCTTTCCCATTATCACATCTTAGTTCTTTGATCATTTTACCTGTAATATTTTGCATTTGATTGACATATTCTTCGAAGCATTCATACACTTGTTCCTTTGATTGAATACAATACACTCTAGCTATCTTGCTATAATCATCTATGAATGTCAAAGAAATATTTTTCTCCTCGATATCCTGTAGCTCTATGTGGTCCGTTAACATCCGTGTGTACAATATCTAATATATCTTCTGCCTTTGTTCTATTATTGCTAAATGGCAAATTGTGCATTTTATTTTCGACGCATATAGCACACTTCATATAATCCGTTTCTATTTGTTTAGGTAATCCATCTAATATTTGATTTTTACACATCATGTCAAGATAATTGAAATTTATATGACCAAATGTTCGGTGCAGCTTTTCTTTCAAAGTCATATACAACTTGCTGTATTTACGCCTATTTCCTTACAGACAAAACTGGTTATTTTGTAGAGTCTCTCATCTTTCTTCGCAATTGCAATCAATTCTCTATTCTTGTTATATATCTTCGTTAAATATCCGTCGAAACTATTGTGTGATTATCTGTTATCTTCGAATAGCTTAATAAGTTAGCTTTCATCTCTTTTACGTAAAATACATTGTCTATTATCACTTTGTTTCTGTTTTCATAAACAGGAAAATAAGTTTTAATGCTTCCAACCTTTGTCGCTTTCAATATTCTTCCATCACCAACCTTGACATTTATTGGTTCTTTCAATGTTACATATTTATCGAAGTATTCGTCGGTATTTATTATGTGGTCTGTACATCCACTGTCTAAAAGCCAATTTATTTGTCCTGGCTTAAGAGGAGTATCTTCATTAATCGTCGAATTGTTCACAACGCATGTGTGAAAGCTCTTTTTATAGTATTCCGTATTATAGTAATTTCCTCTGCCTCTGTTCGGTCCGAAATTGTAGTGACCACGTCCACGACCACGACTTCGAGCATAATGTCCACGACCACGACCTCGGTGTCCGTGCCAACAGTCTCTTTGTATATGCCCATCTTTTCCGCACGTAAAACATGTATGTTTGTTCTCAGATTCTACTTTAAAAGCGTTCGAGGTACCCGGCATTTCTTCGTCTACACTTTGGATTTTCTTCATTCTTATTTTACTTTTTAAATATTCGACGGTTCTATCTTTTTCTGGCAAAACATCTATTAAATCACCAATATAACTGTAATTTCCGGGCAATGCTTTAACATATAATTTAATTTTTCACTTTCCGACATCATGGCGCCGGCTTTTTTCAAATCGTTGACAGATCGTTCGAATTCGTCGAAGAAAATGTTAACATCGGAATATTTCGCTAGTTTTATATTTTCTAAATTGTTTCTGCATACAATTTGCAATGCTGTAGATTGCTTCAAATACATTTCGTCGAATTTTAATATAATTTGTATGCTGACTCTAGCTCGCTAATGTATTCCAACTGTTGGTTGGTAATCGCACTGTATATATAATTTGTAGCTTGAATATCCATCTCATCCCACTTAGTAGCATCTTCTTTTTCAGTTTTTATTCTAATAGCTACTTCCTTACATTTCTTAAATTCAAGAAATTTCAATAGCCGAATTTTCCAATTGGCATAATCCGTTCCGTCAAAAATTGGTATTACGATATTATTACTCATATTTACGACTTACTTGTTTTTCACTTCTTTTATACTAAAAGCTCTGCTACCATGTTGAAGATGATGAAGAAGAGTTTCGAGTTTCGTAGTAGCCCTGCTGCTCTCAGCTATCGAGGTGACTTAGTCCAATCGTACGCACAAGGTCACTCGACATATTTAGAAATAATTCAGATCCGCTAGCGATCACTTACTTAAAATAGTGTGCCTACTGTGTTAAAAAAGTACCTAGTTCATAGGATGTAAATGATTAACTTGTAACATTGTTAATCTGTTTCAAAAAAATACATCGTTGAGTTTCTTACCGGATTCTTCTCAATAGAGGTTTTTCCGAACCGGTGTAGTAGGCATATAGCCTATTGAATAAAGGTATTTTGACTTCGACTCTGACTTTGAGTTATTCTCTACAGTCACTCATCATCCATCTCTTTCTTTCAGCGGCAACCCCAACGAGAAGCAGCTAGACTCTTCATCAGACGAGGACAGCGACGCGGCGCCCGCGCACGCCCTGCCCGGCCACGCGCCGCAGCCGCTCTACCCGCTCTACGACCACCCTCTACATCTACACTACCGGCACACGTGACCGCACTGCTAGCAACAACACGGGCAGTGACTACATGCAACAACAACACCACTGGCACACTAACTACAGGCAACAACACTACTTGCTAGCACGCGCCGCAACCGCTCTACTTGCTTTCCAGCCCAGCCTATATACGTCCCACTGCTCGGCACAGGCCTCCTCTCAGAACAAGAGTGCTTGGGCCATAGTTCCCACACGGGCCCAGTGCGTATTGGGAACTTCACACGCACCATTGAATTGTTTCGCAGGTTAGTGCAGGTTTCCTCACGAAGTTTTCCTTTACCGCAAAGCTCGTGGTAAATTTCAAATGTAAGCCGGGGTTTGAACCCACGATCCTCTGCTTGAGAGGCGATAGGTCAAACCACTAGGCCACCACCGCGACGACTTGCTACCTTCCTACTTGCTTTACGACCACCCTTTACATCTGCTCTACCAAAACACGTGACAACACTGCCAGCAGCAATACTACTGGCAGAGTGACTACAGGCAACTAAAACACTACTGGCAAAGTGACTACAGGCAACTAAAACACTACTGGCAAAGTGACTACAGGCAACTAAAACACTACTGGCAAAGTGACTACAGGCAACTAAAACACTACTGGCAAAGTGACTACAGGCAACTAAAACACTACTGGCAAAGTGACTACAGGCATCAACACTACTAGTTCGCGCTGCAGCCGCTCTAGTCTCTATAGGCTGTATGACCAGTCAAACTTCACAAACACCGTTGTTTTTCTTCACCGAAAAGCTCGTGTAATAGTACATTGTGTCTTAAGGGCGGTAAATAAGGAATTACGAACGAGAGTCTATTAGAAGCCCGAAGTCGAAGACTGAGGGCTTTAATGAGTCGATGTTCGTAATTATAGTACCGCCCGTGCGACATACAATGTTTTTCATCACATTTGCAAGTAAAATTTTATATTTGTAAAAGAAAAAATATAATTGTTCCAAATATTGGCGATACCTTAGGCTGTGCTCTTGGCAGCGTCGCCCTCCCCCTCCTTCGGCATGCGCCGCAACGTGCGTGTGCATGTGGTCCTGCAGCAGCGCGCGCAGCAGTATCAGTATGCACATTGACTCATTGACCGACCTTGGGCTTCATGACAAGACATGTGTACGGCACCGACTCACTTATCGACCTTGGGCTTCATGACAAGAAAATTTGTACGCGCAATGACTCATTTACCGACCACGGGTTTCATGACAAACACATTAAGGTCGAGGGTTTTATTTGGGGGGTTGCAACTAAGGTAGCCTGCATGTTACGACACTGTTTACGAGCAAGTGTGATGAAAATTTCAAAAGTAAATGTGGGAAGAATTCCGAAAAACTTAAAAGTTCCGAGCCTACATTTGAGTCCACGATCCTCTGCTTGAGAGGGGTAGATCAACCCACTAAGCCACCTCGACTGGTTGCAAAATATGCCCATGTGTGGCTAAACTTATGCCTATTTTGGAAAAATTGCCGCTACATATTGCCTAGGGGCTTGCAAAAAATATGTATAGCAAATGCTCCCTTGTTCCTTGTACATAACCATTTTATATTCTATTTAAAATAAAAATTTCAGAAAACGAAATAAATATGAAAGGTAATAGTGAACGAACAATGAGAGCACGAACCCTAAAAAATTGTTGAAAGACATTGCTGTACTAGTTCGTTAATGTCTTTCGAAACTCGAAGAGCAAACGGTTTTCTTTTCTTTGTCCTTTGAATCTACAGGAAAACAGAAACACCGACGAGCCCTGAGAGACATTAACTTTCTAGTTGTACTGTATACAAAGTGACTTTTGTAGTTAATGTAACATTGGCCGAAGTGTACTGTACCAGAATTATTATGAGACTCAGTGGGTAGGCGGTTGAATTCAATGCCGTTACATCAATGAGAGGTTCTTGTTAGATGAAATATCGCTAGATGTCGTTAGTATAGAGAGGTCCGATTGAAGATAGTCTTAATCTCGCGATACTAGCGCCATCTAGTATGTCACAGAAACCATATTAGAAATGTTTAATCAAGCATTTCTGGTCCAAGATCCGAACTTTAAAAGATTTTCACCGGTCTGATAACAGAATGAAACCAATTTTATAATAAATTTAGTATATTAGAAATGGATTTGTTAAAAAATCCTGGACAGGCTATTTTTAATTATTCAAATGAAATGAAAATGAAATGTTTTTTTTAATTATTACTTATGTTACTAAGTGTTATTATTACACTATAGTGCGAGTGGTTACTCGAAGAACTCAGTATAGTTATAAAATACGTTTTCCAGAAGCCACTTTTTGAGTCGGCTTTTAAAAATTGTGGTCGGGTTTTAAAAAAATATATTTTTAATAAATTTTTGTTGCATCATCGAGATAAAAAGAAAATTTTATATTGACTTAAAGAAACCTATAGAATATGTAGGCGTTGGGTTTGCTATTGTTTACCTGGACGAACTACTGTTTTGCCAGGTATAAACTTAAACAGTTATGTCGATGCCAGTTAGACACTTGATTAGATACTTAATAGAACAAATTGTATATCAACGTAAGCGCTGTTTTATTATGAATACGTTGATATACTTAGGGTTTGTCTGCATTTAATAATTTAAAAAAATGCCTGTTCAGGATTTTTTTAGCAAAATACATTCTATTATCAGACCGGTAAAGATCTTTTCTAGTTCGGATCTTCTACTATTCGTTTAAGTATAATAAATACAAATTTAAAATGTAAATAAAATTAATCTCCCATTGTTTGCTGGGGTATGTTTTTATTTTCATGTTTCAACAATATGAGTAAATTAATGTGGAATAATTAAGTAAATAAAAGATATCACGTATTACTAAAGATTTTGACTTCTGTTTCGCTTCATTTTATAAGAAAAAACATGGCTTCCAGAATGAAATGCCTACTAAAATTTCACTGTTTTTGAAAAAAATGCATTTTATATATCTTCCAATTGTATTTGATTTCACCCAATTTTTATAAAACTACAAACCTATTTGTGTTTAAAGTTTCAAATCGATTATAAGTAAGTAAACGTATAGTTTGTCAACGTTCTTTTTTAAATAAAACCAAATCATAGTCATATTATTAATACAGATAGTTTTATTTATTACTTTTAGTGCGAATAATTTATTGAAATAAAATGCGTCTCTATTTTAATGTAAAAATAATTTAGTTCAAGTAAGGCACTCGCATGTTTTAGCTTATTTAGTAGCATTTTTAAACAGTGTGTTTTATAAATAAAATATTGTTTTATTTCTTATTTATTAATTCATTTTTCAAATAACCCATGTAGAAGAAGTCATAATTGGCATATAGAATGGTCTTTTTCGCCCAGAGACTGAGCTTAGCCATGCAGGAGGGAATGCCGCAAGCATACTTGGCACGATGCCCCGGGTAGGAGAGATACAGGGTTTAGATATTTTTTATCTAGTAATTGATTAATACTTTTCTTTTTATACTATATTATGTTTGTTCAAATAAAGGTAGGTTCCTACTTTAATTTTTATTCGCATTGTATCTTCATGGTGTCTGTTAAATTGTATAATTATTTAGATAAATAGTTGAGTTAATCAGAAATTTACTTTCCAATTTCAGTGTTAATTTGACAGACTTCCCGTTCGTTTTTCTTAAATTGCACTGAGACGCGACCACACAGAAAACCGTCAGAAAATTATACAAGTTGTTAATTAATACCTACTCGTACACTGAAAATTTCAGACATATCAAGAGTTTTTATTTTTATTTTATTTATGTTAGTTTATGGTATGTATTTCCTTTCTAATGCCTTAATAATTCAAAATTTATTCATATGTTTTGCTAAGTCAGTAATTCTACTTTATTTGTAATTCCTCACTAATAGTAATTTGTACTTGTTGATTGCGCTTTCCCATTTTTATACGAGAAAATCAAACTGAGAGAAAATCGGCCAGTATGTAAGTAATACATACAATAGAAATGTATGCAACCTGGCTAAGACATTTAATTGGCGCATTGGCACATGAGTTAGAAAAAACACTGTTACTTTAGTTATTGTGCAACTAATAAGGGGTGACCACCAAATTAAAAAAAGTTTACTAACACACATTTATTTTCCAACGTCAAATTACAAAGCGAGTTTGATCAGTTGATTGCCGTTCTTGCCATCGCGAACCACGACCTTCGATTGGGCGTAGAAGTCGATCTCAATCACCTCCTTGGACACGATGGTTTGTTGAAGCCCAGCGCTAGACATCACAGGGTTAATACCCAACGCCCAGAAGTAATGATCCTTGTAGCGGTCGCTGTAGTTCACAGCAACAGCTCCGTCCAAACTGGCTTCGTACTCCACTTCAACTTCGACGACAGCTTTGGTGGCGTGGAGCTCAGCAACCACAGATTCACCAGGCTTCAGAAGAATTTCCAGAGCAGAAGTAGTTCCGATTGTTACCGACTGAATCTTCTCCGTGTTCTGGCCCCAACCAGAAGTGTAGCTGAAGGTAGTTGAACCTCCCATGTTCACGAGCTCGATGTCAAAGCCGTAGTTGATTTCCTGGGAAACAGTCAGCTCGCCACTCTTGCTCCAGGATGAGGATACAGTGTTATCTACTGCGGTTGTAATGGCCACGTTGAAGGTAGCTTCCTTAGTGCTGTTGTTTTCAAAAACCTGTCTCATGACGATCAAAGGTTTGGAGTTGATGCTCAGAATCTTTCCGCTTCTCGGTGTCAAAGTCCTGGCGACTTGGCTCCAGCCGTTACTCTGGTACAGATCTCCCCAAGGGGTAGGACTACGAAGGTAGGCATCATCAGGGCGCTCCCCGAAGTAGTTTTTGACCCCGTCCTTCACTTTGCTGTCCGAGAGACCAAAGCTGTCTCTTTCCTTGTCGGAGATGATGTCGATCTGGTCGCCGGAGTAGTTGACATTCATGTCGGAGGCTGGTTCTTCGTATGTTCCGGTCACACCGACTTGAATGCGAGCCAGGGCCAATGCTGGCAGCAGTAGGAGAAGGTACATCAACGCCATGGTTTCTGGAACAATAATTATTTCGTTACTACCTATTGGACTATGCAATTTCTCGGGATAAAAATTATCCTATGTGATTCCCCGGAACTCAAACTATCTGTATACTGAATTTCATCTTAATCGGTTCAGCGGTTTAGACGTGAATAGGTAAGAAACAAACAGACAGACGTACAAACTTTC